>NC_079456.1:25581614-25881614 GCF_903798145.1 Danio aesculapii | reverse complement strand
ATCATTTAAGATAAATTCCAAGAATTTAGATTTTTTGTAACTACAGTTACATGTATTTTTCACTTTGCAATATGACAAAATATAAACTTTACAAGAAATAGTCGCAATTCTAAGAAAAACTATTTGTATGGTGCAAGATAATACAAGAACTAATCACAGTTTTGAGAGAAAGAAGAAAGCACTGTAATGTAATTTCTATAATTCAATAATAACTATTGACCTTGTATCAGATTCACAAGTTTGTGGACCTTTTAATGAGACATTTTAAGTTTAATGAGACATTTTAAGATCAATTTAAAGTTTGCAATATGTTTGAAAAAGTCACCATTTTCCCATATCGTCAGACATACAGCATTGGGAATAATTGCTTCTTGGAATATTTACAAATCACATGGTCAATTAAATCAAAATGACTTCAAATCAATCAATCTAGACCTTTGCCCTCAAATCTCAGAGTTTATTAATATATTTTTCTCCAAAAAATTACTTTCCCAATACATAAAATGAAATAAAAATCACACAACGCATTAGTTCTACCAGCCACTAAATGGGAATCAGACTTATCCATTACTCCCAATGCTGCTTTCTGGACTCGAATTTATAAACTCAAAATAAAGTTGCTGTTTTGAGAAAAACATTAAGCTATAATAGACAGTTAAAAGATAAAAAGTAATTGCAAATTTGTCTATAAACTTGCAGTATAGAGAAAAAGTGAATCTATTTGTTAAACTGATGTTTGGCATCAAATAGAGCAGTGTTTCTCAACCACATTCCTGGAGGACCACCAGCTTTGCAAATCGTCCATGTCTCCTTAACCAAACACACCTGATTCAGATCATCAAAACATTAGCAGAGACTGAAAGACCTGTAATGGGTGTGACAAACAAAGGAGACATCCTAAACATGCAGTGTTGGTGAACCTCCAGGAACAGTTGAGAAACACTGATATAGAGTGTTTGAAGCTGGAAATTTGTGACGCGTGACATCTAGGCAACCGGTTCGTAAAAGTCAAGGTTTTAAAACGCTACAATTTTCTGTCAGTGAATACTGTTATAAATTATTTTAAAATGTTACACAATATATTGTGTTCAATGGGGAAAAATGTGTTGTTGTTTTTTTTAAAGACATTAAAAAAGAACATATTTTAGAGCAGTAATCAAATAAGCATATCACAGTTTTGCAGTATTGTGAGGTTATCATACCCCCTTGCCTAGTGACATCTGACTTAACATTTGTCTGTATGCATTTTTGAAGTAAATTTCGCTCCCCACACCTTTCAGTTGACACCGGCAGTGTTTCATTGACGCACTCAGGGAATTTCCCAAGCTCCGTCTCCAGCATATAACAGGCCTTTTAGATTGAAAATGTGGCTCTTTCTGCTATAATGCAGCATTAAGGAGTTGGCAGGCGGCAGGAGAGGCTTGCGGCGACCCGATGCCGTCCGGCTGTTTGCTCTCAGTGCTTCGGTTGTTGTTGGATGAAGAGCACAGGGCTTCATTTCAACTCAAACACGAGCCACTGCCAACCATGCCCTCCGCTCTGCCAGCTCATTTCCTGTTGTTCGCTGGCCGCCGCGACACCCGTATCTCGCTCTCTTTTGGACTCTAGGGAGAAAAGGCATTAAAGATGTCTAGCGATCCTTATTGAGAGCTTGATGTCTTGTCAGAATGCATCATCCAAACCAGAAGCGACATCATAAATCACTCCAGTGAGTATTCATAACCTTGCTAACACCAGAAATGAGGTCTATGACAACCTGACTGCTTCAGTGGCAATGTCCATGTAATAGTGTAATATAATGTAAGGTGAGTAAAGGACACTTTAGATTAATCATTCTGCTCTTGTGTTAAGCGGTGTTTAAGAATGTGCTTAACAGCACTCCGATGTTCCCGGACAGGGCCGGATTATCCAATGGGCATTATGGGCACAGGCCCAGGGGATACAAGAAAATTATTATAGGAAATACTGTGAAAAATTAATCTGTTAAACATAATTTGGGAAATATTTATTTATATATTTATTTATTTATATTACAATTATGACCAAAATAATCGTGATTATAATTTTTTCCCATAATAGAGCAGCCCTAGTAGTAACAAATTAATTAATTAAACTAATTGCTTGTGCTTGTGAAATACATGCGTCTGGCAGCATCTAGAAGTACTGCAGACATTACCATGTTATTGTTGCATTTTGTATGCTACTTTATTAATAAATCGTCATGTCGCGAGTTGAACTTGTTGAATAATTGAGTTTAATTATTCCTGAATTTTATTCTGTTTTTGTGTGCGATCGCAATCTTTATGAGTGGATGAGCAAGTCATATGTTTTTGTATGATTCTGTGCAGGGCATCGTTGTTGGACCCTTTCTATCTGACAATAACTTAAAATTTAAATTAAACAAATGTAGCTTTTTTCCTCCATAATAAGTTGAGAGGGCATTTGACACGCATAAGAGCTGTCATTTGTTCAAGTGTCTAGATGTACTGATGTTTGGCATTGTGAGCCTGTTGTGTGAGGTATCTTCAGATTCTCATTTACAATAGACTTTTATTCACGTTCCAGAGCATTTTATCGAATGCTGCATCACAGAATGCATATGAAAAACAGGGCATCAAGGTTATTATAGTTAACAAAAACAAATAAAAAAAATGAAAGCTAGAATTAAAAAAACATTTACGTTAACAGAAATAATAAAAAAACTAGATCTAACTGAAACTGTATTGTGTACATACAAGACTAACTGAAACTAAATAAAATTATAGCAAAAACGTCCTTCGTTTTTGTCTTTGTAAATGTATTTAATACATACTGTAAGCCTTTTAGAAATAAATCTCTTTAATTTGCGCTGCCTGGTGTTTGACGCGTACGGCACCTTAGAGTCTGTAGTCCCGTTGTCATTGGCCAGATCAAGCCGGTCCGCTTCCAGTCATCCTCGCTGTTGCTCCCGCGACAAAACAATGTCTGGACATGATAGCAGCACGGTAACAACATTAAATACGACCGGAGGAGACACTTAAAAGTATTAATTTAACACATTTCTGTATTAGTGATCACGATTGCGAACGAATCGTTCTTTTCAACCAGATCTTCTAAGTGAACCGGTTGAACTAATTCACCAAATCGAACTGAATCAATTAAAACAATTCGATTTGAGTAATGTTAAGCACTTATCTCCAAGCAACTTACTTTTTACATGCCTGATACCCCCTCTGACTCGAAATAAACCAATATACACTGAGTCATTCAGTTCATTCAGTCATTCTGAGATCAGACTTGAAAAGTGGTGAACCGATAATACTGCACATATGTGATTCAGTGAAATAAACACAATACATGACAGCCTGCTGTGACTGAACTAAACTTGAACAACTGCAGCACGGGTAAACCGAGGGCTTAAATGAGAGAATCTGGTGAAACATAAGTTTATTTCATAATAGAGAGTCGTAATAGAATTGAAATAAGTGATTCAAGCTTCAGTTGGGTTGCAAAACTTCACTGCAAGAAACTGATGTTTTGACTAACTGAAATTAAGATTACCGACTACATCATTTTGTTATTTGGCGAGTCCAAACTTTGGGAAGATTGTCATAAAAGATCTGGTTCGTGTTAAAGATTCGAACTTCCCATCAAAACTGTGCAATAAACCTCAGAAGCCGCCTTGCACACATTTTTTTACTTAAGGCTCCTGTCTTGTGGGCTGTTGTGTTTGAATTTGAGGATGGGTAGATGGTAGTGTTCTTGTGTCAAAAATCTTAAGTTGAGTTCTTATTATACAATATTTATTCTGATGATTTTGATTCTTGCACCTAACAAATATCCTAATTTACAAAAACAAAAAATAAAAATGAAACTAAACTAAAACTAAGCATCTTCAAAATATAGAAACTAATAAAATGTAGTAAATCTGCCTCTTAAGCTAATTAAAACTAACTGAATTTGAACTAAAACTAATAAAAAATCCCAAACTATTATAACCTTGTAGTGTATAGAGGATGGTCCCTCCCCCTACTAAACACTGCAACACAATCTATTTGGCCTGTTGTTGTTTTTATTACTACGTACTTCCTGTGAAGGCAGATGGGATTGTTTTCCCTGCGTTTAGTGAAATCACTGCATGTGTGTGTGTTCCTGATGGATCCATGAAGAGCTGTTCTCCTAAGGGACCTTTTTGTTCCCGGTTTTACAGCTTTTGGACTCTTTTTGTTAGTGCTCAGTCTTTGTTGTCTGTGTGTCTTTGCAGTGGCTCACTGTGCTTCATCGAGGCAGATCATCTCGCATTGGAAGAACTGCACCAGACACGACTGTCCCGTCTGCCTGCCCCTGAAGAACGCCAGCGAAAACGCTAATAAACTCAACCAGCAACGTGAGTCTTTCCTCCCGCAAGCATCCTCCTCTGTTGTCTTAGTTAGTTAACACTTTATTTGTCCCTTAGGTGCAGTTCAGTTCATGTGCATACAAGTAACCCATAGTACAATTCATAAATACAAATACATACACAGCGGAGAAAATAGGTATCGAACACGTCAGTTTTTTTTCTTGTGAATAATATTTCTAAAGGAGCTGTGGACATGGATTTGAACCAGGTTTTGGTAAAAACCCAAACAATACAAACTAAAAATAAAACCAAAACAATTAAAAAATGAGTTTGTTGTGTAATAACAATGAAATGACACATAGGGAAAGTACTGAACTACTGAAACATATTTAATACTTTATATAAAAGACTTTCAGTGATGGCAGCTTAAAGACGCTTCTCATATGGAGAATGAAGTCACATGCATTGCGCAGGTGGTGTTTTCCACAGACTTCAACAGATTGTAAAAATCTTGATGGTTTTGTATTTTCTACTGGATTTAAGTCAGGTGATTGGCTGGGCCATTCTACAGCTTGATTTTCCTTCTCTGAAACCATTTTGAGTTTCCTTGGCTGTGTTTTGGATCATTGTTTTGCTGAAATCACCAAATGTAGATGTCCGACTAATATTAGTTTACAGTGACGAAGAGGGTTACTGAATCTACTGAGAGATTTCAACTGCTGTCTGCACTGTCACAGCCTTTTTACGCCTCCCTTCAATATGTTCAATACTTTTTCCCTCAGTCGCTTCATTTTGTTATTCATAACTTAATTTGTAAACTACTTAGATTAGTTTTCTTTGCATAAATTGATTTCTTTGGTTGTTACCAATATCCGGGTAAACTTTCAAGTCAACAACACCTTTAGAAATATGTTTTCAGGGAAAAATGATGACATGTTCAATACTTATTTTCCCCGCTGTATTTATTCACACATACATCTCACATTTGAGTTTGTCTATCTCCGTCCTACTCATCTTATCATAAACAGTGTATTGAATCATGCTAGAGACATGCTATCACCACACAAAAACAAATAAGCTTGCCACGTGACAAAAGATTAATGCTAAACCATGCTAGAAATGTTAAGAATGTTCATAAACGTTGTGCTAGCAGTATGTGCTATCACATTAGAAGCATGTGCCAGTTTGAATTATGTTTCCATTAAAAACAGTGATATAGATTTTGCTGACATGTGTACTTGGTTTATCCCTATGGCTTTTATGAGGACACTTAACCTGACCTCGGATCAGTCACAAATTTGTGGACATTTTAATGAGACGTTTGTAAATGTAAAAGGAATAATAGTTATTATTAGTTTAGCAGAGCCCAAGATGGAACAAACTATAAACGAGACTTTAAAATGTATAAATAAATGCATATTATGTGAACACTTAATATTTAATGAGATCAGTCCATTTATAGGTTATACTTTCGATTTAAAGTGTGCAATATGTTTGAAAAAGTCAATTGTAATACCTTTTGCTTGATTTTTCTCACGTCTCTAGCATGTGCTGTGCCTCGTCTCTCCCATCACTAGTTAAACCATGGTGGAAACACAAATGTGTTTTTATCAATCAATCAATCTATCCGTTCATTGAACCATCCATGCATCCATTCATTCATTCATTCACGCATCCATCCATCCATGCATTAACTTTAATTAAACGTTAAGCTATGCTAGGCTTTCTCAAGCAGCTTTGTCTACAGACTCAGTTGAGTATCTGTATGTGTGTGTGTTTGCTCAGAGTGTGTGTAGGGGAGGGTCTGGAGAGACGAGGCAAACGCTGCTGAGCGGTGACTCATTAAAATCTCACAGTTACAGCTCCAGCAAACCTGCAAACTGCCTCTCGCTCTGCCAAGCGTCTCTCATCATGACTGCGAGTGTGCTAAAGTGTTTGTTTTTGCACTCTGGGATTTACATGCTGGAGCGTGGCCACTGAGATATTTCTTCTCATGCAAATGGCGTCTCGGGCCCTTCTTGACTTCCCCATGTTTTATAGATGAACAGTGTGTGTTTTTTCCAGACTGCAGCATTATTTGTTTTTTCATTTCTGTGTTGATGGACAGATTCTGCCAAATGTTGTAGCCAGAATCGGGCTACTTTTACGCTAGTGTGTTTTCGCTTAAAAAAAACTAACAAAAAAAACTTTTGCTATGGTTACGCATCTTATTTACATTACTCCAGAGTTTTTGACCTTCAAAAATGGAGATTTTAGCAAATGCTGAAGGCTCGCTTTTTCTTGTTGTCTTTCTGTGCAGTAGATGGACCAAAACATAGACTAAAGGCTGGCTTCTACTTCTGCGTCGAGTGATCGCTGTGACCCATGGCTAGGGCCATTTCTGTGGAGAATTTTGCGAAAAATCTGAGGATTTCTGCGGAATTATTTTGGGAGTATCATAACTAAAACCTTAATATGTGAAATAAAAAATAATATAAAATAATATTTTTACTTTTTAATGTAGAGCTGCACATTGATGGATTACTCTTCAGTGTTTGGACTCTCAGTAGTGAATATTAAACCACATTGAACTGAGCTAAACTGAACTGAACTTAAAAATCACTAAAAATGAACTACACTGTTTCAATTTACTATGATCGTCTATGTGAAGCTGCTTTGACACAATCTACATTGTAAAAGTGCTATAGAAATAAAGGTGAATTGAATTGAATTAACTTTTATTTAATGTTTAAATTGTAAATCCGATTAGATTCAATTTATTTGGTAAACAAAGCATGTCTCTTATATAATATCTCTACTGAAAGACAGAAAACATTACTATACAAACTGCATTGTACATAAATCAGATGAACATTTTCATATTAGTCAATAATATTACTGTAATTTAAAAACTGAATAAATATGAATTTACACACTTTTATATAAGTAAATAAACAGAATGAATGATGGGCTAAAAATCTGCGGAATTCTGCGCATGCAAATTTCGTGTGAGCCTACCCATGGCGCATGCCTTGTGCGTAGTCATGCATTCATACTTCTGCGTGCTGTTTGTGTTGCACTGCAGGGACGCTAGCAGGGAGTTTTATGTTCCTCTGAGTCGAGTTTCTTCACTGGTGTTTTGTTTTTCTGAACACTACCTTCACGCACAAGTAGCTAAAGCTCACTCATTCAGAGAAGGGAACTAGTGGACGTGCAACAACTTTAATCAAAAGGTAAACACAAAACAAAAGTTTCCATATGGAGCTCCTTCACGGGACTCCACACTTGTAAAGACTCGCTCCATTGGGCTCGTGACTCTCGGCCCCCTCCACACTTGACACCGGTACCAAGCTGACCAATCACAGAGCTTGTGCGATGCAGTTACATTTTTTTTGAGAGGTGTGCATCAGCAAGGGCTATGCGTTTGCACAAAGGCTTAGCCGGACCATACACATGTGATTGACGCAGAAGTTATAAATCAGCTTTAAGTGGGTGGTCTTGATCATCGCATATCCTGAAACTTAAAATCCCAGCCTGCAATCAAACAAACATTTTATCATTTGAGTAAAATTTTGAATAGTCAGTCAGTGTTGGTTGCACTGACCCACTGCACTGCCAAATAATGGTGCTTTATATGGATACTGCAATACGAATGGAGAAAACAACATCATTGTTTTTTGCAGTATGCAAAAATGGTAGCATTTGGTCTGAATTAAATATGTTTCATTAGACTGGTATACTCGGTCTTTGTAGTTCATAATGAATGCCATTATAATTTGTGTTTGTCTTTAAAACCTGTGTACAGATTTTTTTGATTTTTATATTGTTTACGTCTGAATACTGGTAAAAATGAAAATTTGCTGCCAACTTTAATCGGGACATTTCTTGCTGCACCATTTAAAGGTCTCATGACGTGCTTTTAAATGTGAGGTTTTAGTTGGATCTTTCTACTGATTTTCAACTGAAACATGAAGAGATTTTTTCAAAAACAGCCAACACTTTGGTTTGCATCACAACTCTTCCAAAAGCGCATCAGACTCATAAGTCAGGCATATAATATGAGTACAGAGTCTGACTGATCTTGAGAATTCAGCATTCACTGTAATGCATTCCTAATATCGTTCTGCGATTTTCCCGATTTTTATCTTGTTTAATTCTCAACACAGCTGACATTTAATTTGAAGCATTTGTACAAACTTGTCTTTTTTACTCTCTCAATTTAATTTATGAGTTGTTTAGTAGAATTCTATTAAATTAGTTTTATTTAATCATTTGATATGGACTACAATTTTTGAACTGTTGTTTTAAAACTGCTATAATGTGGATGGAGATTCTTTCTGAAATGTGGTGAACATGCCAGTATGAATTAGGATTGTTTTCATTTTAAAACGCTGTGTTTAAGCACACCTATAATGCAATATCAACTTTTGGAAGCTATTTGAGAAGAACTGTGTGTAGGTATAGTGTGTCCACTGTCATATTGGAGTGATATAAACACAATAAGTCCCTTTTTTTATTTCCTAATGTTAAAATGGTATCCAAATCATAGTGAATTTGATGTAGGAGTGTGGTTCCTGATGTTGGAGTGTGGAGCCTTGCCCACCGAATTGATTGACATGCGCATATTAACATATCTATGTAATAACATACACACAAAGATGTCCACAGGACAGGATTTGCAAAGAAACTGGTATTAAAAGTCTGTTCCAACTCTCTGTGATCAGCTGCACCTTGAGAATAAGCATAAGTTTGTAATAAAGTCAGTAAAATCACTGTAATTCATAACTGCTGGAATTACCACAGCTGCATGTGTGTGTGTGTGTGCGCTGCAAACTTTGTAACAATTTTTATGACTCATCGTTTCAGAAAGGCTTGAATGAACTCCACCACAAATACAGCGAATAAACTTTCAAAACATTTTTGACTAAAGAGCTTAATTTCAGCTTCATCTGTGTCTATCAATGTCACTGACTGTTGTTATGTTAATCTAATGTAGTGCATGAGAAGCAAACACGCATGTGGGAATGGTGGGCGGGGAGAACCAGCTCCTTTGCATTTAAAGGCACAGGCTACAAAAACAGCTCCACTTATTCTTCATTGGTTTTTAAATGATCTGATGGGTGTTTTGAGCTTTAGACATGCTGGAGACAGCAAATACTTATTTTACATCTTGTAAAAGCGGTAAAATAGGAGCCCTGTTAAAACAAGAATAAAACACACATAGCTTCATAGAGGTTGATGCATACGTCCTCTTCTAACATCTCTTTTCTGAATTACAGCAATGCTGAGTCCCCCAAACGCTAGTCTACAAACCCCTATCGGGTCTGTCGGCACGGGGCAGCAGACGGCACCCGCTCTGCCCAGCTCCACACCCATCGACCCCAGCTCCATGCGGCGGGCATATGCTGCCCTCGGCCTCCCCTACAGCAATCAGAACCCCACACAGACCCAGTCCCCCACGCAGACACAGGGCCCCGGACAGACGACGGCGCAGACACAACACCAGCAGCCAATGAGATCCATCACTGCGCTTGGTAAACATGCACATGTGTTACTATTAATAATAAAGAATCAATGTTGTAACTAATGGGTATTTACAGACATACAGTTGAATTTATAGTCAGAATTATTAAACCCCCTGAATTATTAGCTCCCCCTGTTCATTTCTTTCCCCAATTTTCTGTTTAATGGAGGGAAGATTTTATCAGCACATTTCTAAGCATAATAATTTTAAGGGTAGATGGTATGGTGAAAATATGATTTGATGACAGTAAATAATATTTGACTAGATATTTTTCAAGACACTTCTATACAGCTTAAAACTTAAGCTTAACTAGGTTAATTAGGTTAACTAGGCAGGTTAGGGTAATTAGGAACATTATTGTATAATGATGGTTTGTTCTGTAGAGTATCAAAAAAAATATAGCTTAAAGGGGCTAATAATATTGACCTTAAAATGGTTTTTAAAAAATTAAAAACTGCTTTTATTCTAGCTGAAATAAAACAAATCAGACTTTCTCCAGAAGAAAAAATATGATCAGACATACTGTGGAAAAAAAAGAGAAAAAAATAAATTCAAAGAGAGGCAGGTAATTTTGACTTTAACTGTACATGTACACACATGGATTTTAATTTGTCATCTGTAGTATCATTTCTGCATTGGAGATTTTGTTTTAGTATTTAATATGTAAAGCTAACATAATGGTGTAGGTTATAATATATTATGTAATATAAAGGAGAGATAAATGGGCAAATTGAAAGGATTATTAATATACATCATAGTTTTTAAAAAGATATTTAAGATTTTTAATTTTTATGTAGTAATTTAATTATTTCCAACATGTTTAAATGATTAAATAAGTGTTTATTTGTAAACATCTATTCAAATTGTGTGTTTAATATATAAATAAAAACATACATTTATAAATAAATGTTCTTTATTTGTACATTTAAATTGTATAAAAGCATTTGACTGAATTTTTTTGATGTTGTTTTTGCTTTTGTTGGTTGAGTAAATGTTTATCTTGGATGGATGGATTTCATTTTCAAAATTATGGAGGATAATTTTTATTTTATTGTTTATTAATTTGTGTTTGTTTGTTTGTTTGTTTTTATCATTAGATGTAATTAATAATAATAGAGCCTGCAATACATTTGGGTCTATGTAAATATTACAAAAATGCAGTGCTCGGCATAATTGAGTACACCCCATTTTGAAAAATGAATATTTTTGTCCATTTCTCAGTGAATATAGCCAATATATTTCGGTGCATTTGAACAAAACAGATTTGTTAAACAGATATATTTATTGAAATAATGTTTTAGTCACCAAACATATTTAGAAATCAAAATATAATACATTTAAATTCAAGTGAAGTATTGCACCAAAAAAAACCACCCCAAAATATAATATAATTTCTTTCTCTTGATGTTTCCTCTCCCCCCCCCCCTCCTTATTTATTTTTTTCCCCAACATATACATTTTAAATTTCCCTAACACATATTTTGACCTTTGTCAGAAGTTTTCTTGTTGAATTCGCATTCAGTGCTGACTAATCTAATGTACAATTGAAGTCAGAATTATTAGCCCCTCTTTGTATTTTTTTTTTCTTTATTAAATATTTCCCAAATTATGTTAAACAGAGAAAGGAAATTTTTTTACTGTGTCTCTGATAATATTTTTTCTTCTGGAGAAAGTCTTATTTGTTTTATTTCAGCTAAAATAAAAGCAGTTTTAAATTTTTTTAAACACCATTTTAGCGTCAAAATTATTTTAAGCTTTAATTATTTTAATCAAACCATCGTTATACAATAACTTGCCTAATTACCCTGTCCTGCCTAGTTAACCTTATTAACCTAGTTAAGCCTTTAAATGTCACTTTAAGCTGTATTGAAGTGTCTTGAAAAATATCTAGTCAAGTCATCATGGCAAAGATAAAATAAATCAGTTATTAGAGATGAGTTATTAAAACTATTATGTTTAGAAATGTGTTGAGAAAATCTTCTCTCCGTTAAGCAGAAATTGGGAAAAAAATTAAACGGGGGCTAATAATGCAGCGGGGCTAAAAGTGCAGACTTCAACTGTATATGCGCAAATATAATATTGTAAAGCATCCTATAGAGAACATTAATTGTGAAAAGAGAGATCTGTGAGGGGTGAACTCGTATATGCTGAGCACTGTATATGTAAACACAATGCATGTTATATGTTAATGTTATAAGCAGAGGACAATTTTATTTAATTGATGATTTTCTTATTTTGATCCAGGAGGAGGTCAGATGAACCCAATCGGCGTACCGACATCTGAACAGGCTAAGCTGCTCCCAGATGGCACCATACCATCTACCCTTAACAAGTATGACATGAAAACACAGTCCAAATTTCACCCTCAAGCTCATAATTCCTCAGAATTGATGATTTTTCTGACCGAGTCTCTCCTGTTTCTACTCAACGCAGTCCGGTGATGCCAGACGGCCCTACAGTAGGCAATCTGAGTAACCTGCCCACAGCGGCCCCTCTGTCAGCCACTGGTGTGAGGAAAGCCTGGCACGAGCACGTCACTCAGGACCTCCGCAACCACCTTGTACACAAACTGTTAGTAATCACTGTTCTAAATTTACACACACATACTGTTGCGATTAAAAATATTCATTCATTGGTATGAGGGTAAGTCACTTTAAATGAAGCCGTCCTGCTCTCTGTTTGTTTAGGGTTCAGGCTATCTTCCCCACACCTGACCCTGCTGCCCTGAAGGACCGCCGAATGGAGAACTTGGTGGCGTACGCACGAAAAGTGGAAGGGGACATGTACGAGTCCGCCAACAGCAGGGTGAGCCAGAAAGATAACATCTCATCCTAAAGGCCTACAAAGTGTGTATCCTGAAATTCTGCATTGTTTTACAAATGTTTGTTGTCGTACAGGACGAGTACTATCACTTTCTGGCCGAAAAGATCTATAAGATCCAGAAAGAGTTGGAGGAGAAAAGAAGGTCCCGGTTACAAAAACAGATCATCAACCAGACATCTTTGACCGCAACGGGACAGCAGCCATCGGCCCTCAACCAGCCTATTGTCATGGGACCGCGGCCACAGAGTGAGTCTCTTAAAAACACACATACACCAGTGCACACAAGTGCTGATTTGATCTCATTTTGTCTAATGCTTCTTTTCAGATGGACCCGTGCCTATGCCCAATGTGCCAAATCAGATCCTGAATCGCATGCAGGTGTCTCAAGGTACTTTACCACTTTTAATAGACCATTTGGGTTTCTCTGCAGTGGAAGTCATTATAGTTGAATAAACTTAGAGCACAGTGATTGGTAGAATACAACTAATTTTTTTTTTTTTACAATCCTATTTGCTCAAATAATAAAAGAAAAATTCAAAAATGGTGTTATCTAGGCTTTCAGAAAAAGGAAAAAAACTGTGTGAGACTGATAACGGCAGCCAGAAGAGAGAACAACATCAAATTAACTGTCCCTCCCCATAGACACTGCGTTAGAAACGCCTTGCATCACATACACAGTCATTTGTTTTTTGTAATTTGATGCAAAGATGAAATAATACATATGTTAATGTGTATAAATGTACATACATTTTTAAAAGAAACTTTTAAAATTTAAGATGCTGGTGACCATTAAACACATCATAACACTCTTGTGAAAAGAGTCCACAGCTTGCTTGCCTTTCACTGCTTGATAAAGAAAATGACACATCTTGAGTTAAAATTCATTAATTGACAACTAAAAAAATCTTTTAACGCTCTCTTGAGGTGGTTTTGGACCTAAGGGTTAATGCAAATAATGGGAGATAGAAATGCATTTGCAGAATAAAATCTGACCTACTGAACATTACACCCATGTGACTGAGGCTGAATCCCAATTTTATTTTTGTACCCCTACCCCTTCCCCTTGGCCCTTGAAACAGACTGTGAAGGAGAAGGGCTTCAAAATGTACCCCTAAGAATTGGGACCGCACTACAGCACCTGCACATGTCATCGTGAGCTCTTGCTTCATATGAGATCGACGATCACAACTGCTGTAGTTATTCCGGTTGTGTCATTTTTTTTTTTTGGTATTTATATTTAGGAAATCACAGAAGAGAACAATATCATGTTATCATTAAGATAGAATGCGGCAATAAGATCGTAACTGTACTGTGCATTTACACAGTGGCCATATTCATTTATGTAAAACACACAAACAGAACATTATCATTATAGCAGACACTGTAAAAAGGTCTTTCCCAGCCATTAGACTTTTCTGACAGGGTATTCAAGTGTCAGAATGTTGTGGGACTGCTGTACAGGAGTTATCATCAGGGATTATAGATAGTGAAATTTAGCGGTTTTTATTTAAGCGTTTTAAAAAAAATAATAATTTTTAAGCCGTTATGAATGTATTAAAACATATTCTTGTTTATTATAAAAATATGTAATGCCAAAAAATAGTGTAAAAATTGTGTATTCTGGGAAATTTTCGTACCCATTGGGTTCAAGTTTGGTCCTGAAAAATCCGTTTTAAGGGGTGTCTAGCCCTTGCCCTTAGCCCTACGCCTTCAAGCTAAAGAGAATTGGGACACCAATAAGTGGGAAGGGCTAAGGGGTAGATTTGGGATTGGGCCTGAATCTCCATTACGCTTGCCTTGTTTACAGTGGGTTGCTAGGTTACCAATACCACAGTCGGCTCCTTGGTTGACAACTTGATGGAAAAGCACCTAATTTGCATTTGAGCTTTTTTTTCTTCTTTGCAAAATTTGAAGCTCATGTGTTCATGAGGGATTTAATATATTCACAGGGCACTTTCTATTTATTTCGTGATTTAAATGAAGTTTGAAATACCTCTACAGCGATTCACTGTTAGCAAACATCCTGATGCTGCCCACAATACTTGAAATTATATTAAGGACGCGTGTCCAATGAAGCATTGCTGTGCAACTGAAAACTTCCAATAATGTTTAGCTGTTAACCCTTTTCCAACTGTTCTCTTAAAAAATGTTGTAAAAAATCAATGGTCAGAAAATAATAAATTATTGTTTTTTTTTGGTTCGTTTAAAATAGTGGGAGAATCATGATGTTCATTTTAAACAAAAAAGAGGATACTTAGCTTATCTATTGTCTTGCAGCTAGGGCTACACGATTCTGACTAAAATGTGAATCACGATTTTTTTTTGCTTAATCACGATTTTCTCACGATTCTGTAAATGTAAAATTGAGGTTAATATTGGTAGGCTATTATTATTGTTATTCTCAAACATATGGTAAAACAATAATAATAATAATAGGCCTGTGAGTAGATCTGCTGTTGCTTTAAAATGCAAAATTTTGTGTAGTCATTATGGTGGACTTGATCAGACTTTCAGTATGTCCTGTTTGTTAATTCACAGTAAAATGATGACATCAGAATATAACTATTCATAATTCTGATGTTGAATTATTATGTTTGAGACATGCTTGTCATCTGTCATTGACAACATCATTAGACCATTTGTTTTCACTGGTAAAATGAGACATTTGTCATTATCAGATTCCTTCTTGCATTATATTCAACATTATATAGGCTAGTTATACTGACACAGTAAACATTTATTTTCATGCACAACACTTTGTGTTCGCTATGAAAGAAAAAACATATCAAATGCTTGTCGGAATCATAACTGTAAAATGCGATATATGATCATTTAAATGATGTGCACGCCGGTGCCTTTGGGAGCGAGTTCAAGCCAAACAGTGAGAACAGCGCCTGCTAGGGTAACAGAATACAATTATCACAGAATTTGGTGAGACACCAGATTCACTTTCACTTCACTGTGCGGCTCATGGCTGCCGTCACTCTGAGAAAAAACACACACATGCAAATCACTCTGTCAGCGCAGCTCTCAACTGATCGCTCTGTATAACAAACTGAACGTTATTTACAACTTTATTACTTGTTATTCACAGCATATGCAGGTTCTGTTCACTAAAGTAGTCATGATTAGTGTGCACGTGTGCGTTCTCGGTAGTCAAACAGCTCACGGTCGCCTCATGTGATTTCGCAGCCGCGAATAAATAATTACAAGACAGAAACAAGATTTCTGGTTGAATTATACCTTGTAAATACAGTATGTGACACTTTTAACGCCATTTGAAGGTGTCCATGTTGCTGCGAAGACTTGTGCGTCCGCCTTTACTCTTCTCTCCTGACCTTGAAAATACAATTGGCTAAATAGTAGAATCGTGTGTAGGGTCGAATCGAGATAGTGATCTTTTTTCAATTAATCATGCAGCCCTACTTGCAGCTCTATTTTATCTTGTACTTGTAAAAGGTTATACACAGATGTCGGAGCCAGCTTTAAGTGGGTGGGACTTGAGCTCCAAGTGGACTATATAAACCTGGAATTTTCATTTATATAATGTCTTGTGCATTACACAGAGTCCAACCTGTTGTGTTTTAATAACATCCATTACACCAACATCTACTATACCAATTTTAAACCCAGGTCACCTAGCCTACTTCCAGTGTAGTCCTTCAACACTTGAAGGTCTCCGGGCTGCAGCGATATGTACTTGTGAAATTGACTTTACCAGGTTGCTTTTAATCACGGATGTCTCATTTCGATAAACTGAACAGTGAAAATGAACCAAAAAGTGTTTCATGTCCACACCCACTAATTACGTCATTACCACAGACCAAAAGCATGTCACAAGTGATCCAAACTTTTCTGGAAAATCTGCTGTGGCATGCTGTATTGAACGCCTTAAATGTTTTGGTCTGAAAAGAAAATTTGGTCACCAATTCATTCCTTGATTTAGCCTGAAGTACATTGGATTCTTTTAGTTGCAAATGTCAGTGAAATGTTCACGCAGCTTCTGGGTTGTTTCTCTACCCTAAACATACATTTCTGCATTTTATATATATATATATATAATTTTTGATGTTTTTTTTTTCCCATCAGGGATGAATCCATTTAGTGCAATGTCCAATGTGCCGATGTCTCAGGCTCCCATGGGAACACGTGCCGCCTCTCCAATTAACCATCAACAGATCAACATGAATCAAGTCCCAACGGTCAGTCTTTACTTTTGCTTTCTTGATTGTATTCTCTGCTAAGCATGTTATTGTATTAAATTTTCCTGTTGAGATAATTATAAGGTATTAAGTTGTTAAAAAAAAGGTTACTTTGACAGTTATAATAACAAAAGTAACTCAACATTTTTCTTTTCCTTCATGATAGATCTACATGTTCAAAATAAACACATTTTTCATTCAAATTAACTGGCGAAAAGATTTTAATGTGCAATAGTTAGCACTTTACAATAAGGTCTCATTAGTCCGTTTTAATAATGCATTATCATCAACAGGGAGCAATATCTATAACTAATATCTATTTTTTACAGAACTTGTGACATTAATGTTTGTTTTAAAAGATACATTGTCGGCACCAATAGCCTAGGGGTTAAGTGTGCTGATATATAGCACTAAAGTGCTCACGGAGACCCGAGTTTAATTCTTGGCTTGAGGTCCTATGCTGATCCTTCCCCTCTCTCTGCTCCCAATGCTTTCCTATCTGTTCTTAACTTTCCTATCACATTAAAGGTGAAAAACCCCTAAAAATTCATATTTTAAAAGCAGTTTAAAGTTCCGTCAAAGAACAGTCACAACTGTTGATCTTAAAGCTTTATTAAACATTAACTATGAAGTTTATATCACCTAAAGTTAATGAATGCTTTATAACGAGGTTTCACTGTCTGGTTACTTTAATTACCTGTTATTTTAGCAAGCCTCAAAGTAAAGTGTTAACAAACAATAAGCCCATAAAGAGTCAGTAAATACATTTTTCAGGAATGTCATAGGCAGGGCTTGATGTTAACACCCGCCAACCTACCAAATGCGGGTAGATTTCAGCTCTGGCGGGTTAGAGAGCTGCACCCACTCGCCACTTTGGCTAGTTGATAATAATTTTTAAATTGTAGTTCATCGATAAGCAGCACAACTGACAAAATAATTGTTTGCACAAGCAAAATAACGCAGGTGAATACCCAATGAGAGGGTGATCACGCGCACGGTGAGATGCAGGCTTTTTTGAGACTTTCTCACTGACGAGATTCTAAAGCTTGCGTGGTCCTGTTTCCGTGTGTGAAGCAAACGCGTCTGCAAAAGCAACTTGTGTGATCATTTCTCTTTGTAATAGACTGGACAAAGCTGGACTCGTACACTCACCGCCGCTTTCAAGAGCTCCAGATTCTTTTAAAAAAATGTCTTTTTGTAAGCAGCAGCGGTTGACTCTTTCGCTTTTTACCGTCCCGTAAACGAATTATCAACAGGGCTAACGTTAACTGTGTGCACGTTATCATCATTGCACACAGTATGCTTTATTTTGCTTGGAATTGTTTTTTTATTTATGGTTTAATTATCATCCTTTACAATAACATTGCTTTAATAGGAGATTAACTTCCCATTTATGTATAGTTAACTGGTGGTCCGGGATCTTTAGCCTGGACAGACTACTGTGCATACTTTTAGATGCATGATAATAGTTATTTTTAAAAAGTCATTTTTGTTTTTTAAAGAAAGTTTTTGTTGAATATATTAAGCTTGCTTAAATAAATAGTTTAAACTTGTAGCAAAAAAATAATTAGTTATTTGTTTATTTATTTTTGGTGTGGCCAGAAAAAAATAGGTAAATCCTTAGTGTTAAATCCTGAAAATTCAGTTCATTCCACATTGAGCAAGGTCACACACAAAACACAAAAAAAGTCTAATGAATGAGGAGGCATGTGGAGATAACACAAAGTCTAAATCAAGCAATTTTAGCATGCCATAGTCAAAGTTATGCATATAAAATATATTTTCCCAACAACAAAATTGTGGCTAGTGAAAATGCTGAGTGGCTAGTAATGTTAGAAAAAAAAAAAAAAAACTAGCCACAGTGGCTGGTGATCAAAAACGTTAATGTCAAGTCCTGGTAGTAGACCAGATTAACATAAAAATGTTTATTTTTTAGTAAATATTGTAGAATTTTATTGTTTTATTAAATATCAGCACATATCTACTCTCCACACATGAATGTTTGATCTTGCCTGTCACTTTTCCACAGATGAACATGTCACCAACGCGAATTGCTACAACGCAAGGTATGCTGGGAGCTCACGGAGGGAACATGGTCACACAAACGCCCAACCAGACGCAGTTCATGACTCAACCACAGTTTCCTGCTAACACCAACACCATGAACGTCAACATGGGCCAGTCCAACTCGCAGACGCCAGTTTCACAGGTGCGTTACCGCACTCACATTCACCAGTGATGTCATTCTGCACAATAGCGTCCCCTCTGAACATGTTTTGTCCCTGCTTGTGTGCCTCCTTCCCCAGCAGCAGCCGAACGCTAACCTCCCCCTGAATGCACTTGGCCCCTTGGGCCCCGCACTAGGCTGCCCTGCACCCCCTCAGGCTCCACTGCGAGCCACACCGCCCCCCAACGCCACCGCCGCCAGCACCACTAACCTGCCAGCAGCACTGCAGCCCTCCACACCCATCCCCGCCCCTGCCCAGGCCACCCCTCCGCACATGCAGACCCAGGCTGAGCTGCCCATCCCTGCCCAGCAGCACCCTGGAACACCGGTGAGATCCGTCCTCCAGTGCCTGTTGTTACAGGACATAGTGAGAATCCGGTGGCAAGATTTACTAAACAGAATGAATGAGTATGAGAGTTTCACCTGGCATTACCATGCGTTCAGATGCATCTTTTATGCTCAGGTCTCCTCCTTACCTGATAGTTCATTTAGCTTTAAAACACTTTTGCAAGCTGTTTGTAAATCAGGCCCTTACTTGGGATATGGACACTAAGCTTGGGGCATCATTTAAATTGCACTCCCCACATAAAATAATGCCTGTGCGACTTAAACAAAAAATACTTGATTTATTAGATATGGGTTTGAGTAAAATGTTAATATATATTCTGTAAAGATTTGTGAACATTTCTTTTAAATTTCAAGCTTTTCAGCGCTTTTTTGCAGAAAATAAGTGGTAATATTTCTTTTTGTTTTGTTTTTGTGGTTGAAAATCGTGTTTATTCCACCATTTTTTTTATTCTAGGTATTGTTTTATGTGAACATTAATACAAACATCCCTAAACAAACAAAATGTGGCAGGTTTGATATTTTATCCTCACAAAATGCTCTAAATGACAGTGTTTTTTTTTGTTTCGAATTTGTAAGAAATTAGCATGCGTGATTGAGCGAGTGGAGCTAAACGTGCTGTATTATAGAATTGGATTAGATTCAACTTTATTGTCATTACACATGTACAAGTACAAGACAATAATATGCAGTTTAGGTCTAGCCAGGAGTGCAACAGCAGCAAGTGCAGGATATAGGTATACATTATATAATAACGATGGTGATATTTACAGATGAATGTACCATAACCATGATATACAAGTCGTATTAACTAGAATCAGATATTTACAAACAGATGATCATGCTTTACAGGTTGCTATTAATAATCAGAAATATGCAAATAGATATAAACATAATACACAGGTTATTATTTGCTATGAACAGGAATTACAAATAGATACAAAGGCATGGGCCAGAATAAGTTTGTGACTATGATAACGTTGGACAAAAACATCACGGTTTCACCGTTTCAAGGTATTGTGATTACTGCTCTAAATTTTTTTTTTACTTCTTATTAAAAGGCAATATTTTCCCTAGTAAACAAAATAAACAGTATTATATTTTACATTTTTCAATTTACAATTCACATTTATAATATTTTGGAACAGTAAACAGGCTAAATAATGAAAATAAATCCTTGACCTCTGCTAGCTTCATTTGTTTAAAAAACAAAAAAATTAAAAAATTTCTTTACAACACATAAAAATACATTTAAAAACCTTTACACATACCTTAGGAACGGTATAACAGAAAATGTTTGCGGTTTTAAAACCTTTACTTTTTTAAACCGCGGAAAACCTTGAAACCGGTTATCGTCCCGTGCCTAATACGTAGATATGTATATAGTGCATTTACAAATGTACAGTGGTCAGCATATATAAATACACCCCTCACAAATCTCTCTTTTAAATTCATATTCTGATAGGAAGCTATACAATATTATATTTGTGCATATACATTAGATTAGTTAGTACTGAAGCCAAATCTGAAGCTTATCTAACAAAATAACATATGATAGCTGTCCAAAAACTAGACACACAAATTGATATGTTATAGAAAAATAATAAATACAAATTTAAAAAGAGGAAAAATCAAGAGAAGCAAAAAATTTAAAAGTTTTGTTGACATTTTATAGGTTGTATTTTTTTTTTTTTGCAATATTTTGCTTGATTTTAATCTTATTATCTTTCCGTTTCTAAATATGTTTGGTGACCAAAATATTATTTTAATAAAAATATCTGTTTAATAAATCTGTTTTGTTTAAAAGCACCAAAATACATTGTCTATATTCACTGAGAAATGGATCAAAATGTTGAGCTTAATTATGCTGAGCACTGTATATGTGGAAATGTACATTTACAAATGGAAATGTGCAGTGTAGTGTAGTGATTGTCCTATATTAGGTGTGCAATATTAAATAGTGCAGGAAAGCAAGCAAAAATAAAAGCAGGCGATCATCATGGGGAGGCGGGGTTTAGTCACTGTGATGTAATAAAGAGGCCTAATATAAGCTTTAATATAAGCTGTTTGTTAGGTTAATGGGAAAGTTTTCAGTTCTAAAATTTAACTCATGTTTTTGCTGTAGCACAATGTCTTATATATCGAAAGATTAAGAGGATTCAGAATTTTCAGTTCATTACCCCTTTGATGTGCACGAACAGACTGAACGTATTCATTAAAATAGTGTTAATCATTTCATTGAGCTATGCTTGCTTTTGTCACTTCCGTTTTTTAATTTGTGATGAGCTATTTAATTTAATTTCAATGAGCTATGCTTGCTTTTGTCACTTCCGTTTTTTAATTTGTGATGAGCTATTTAATTTCAATGAGCTATGCTTGCTTTTGTCACTTCCGTTTTTAATTTGTGCACTATTTACTAAACTGAACATCCAATCAGATTGATCCTATTTTATAAGTTGGTTCCAGTTAAACCAGTTCATCATGCTCAGCAGGCTAGAAGGCAACCACTGGGGTCTTATCAGCATTGAAAGTGTTGACAATTTCTTCTCTTTTGGCTTAATGTGTAAATTGTGCTGGCCTTTATTTATTTAGTCATTTTTAGAGCACATTTTTGACCTCAGTTTTGGAACAAAGCTACACTGTTGTTATCAAATAAAATGGTGCCATCTACCTAAAATGACAGTAATTGTTCCGAAATAATACAATAATAAAGACAATAAATCTAATGCTGTTTCTTTCAGACTGGTGAAAACCGTGTACCCACGCCAGCATCAGCAGCCAGCACTGAGCTGCACTCCCAGCATGCTGTGCCTGACGTACCACCCAATGACACTAAAACAGAAGAGCAGGAATACGACATGGCCGTCAAAACAGAGCCCAGCACGGAGGTGTGTTTTTATGTGTTCAGTATTCATATAGTAATAAATATTTCTTGAGCACAAAATCAGCATTAGAATGATTTCTGAGAGTTATTATGACACTGAAGACAGGAGTAACGGTGCTGAAAAGAGTGTTGCCTTCACAAACATTCAAGTTCTGTCATCATTTGCTCTGTCCACTTGTTGAATCTGTTGAATCTAAAAAAAAGATGATATTGTGAAGAATGTTGAAACCTGGTAGTATTTTTTGGATTCTGCTATTGATACAAATGGCCACCATTTTCCAACATTCTTTAAAATAGCTTCTTTCGTTTTTAAAAGAAACGACAAACTCCTAAAGATTTGGAAAAACTTGAGGGTGAATAAACAGTGTAGACGTTTTTGGATGATCAATCCCATTGGAAAAAAAAATAGGATTCTAATCATTATTGTGTGCGCTGTTAGACAGAGGAAGACAAAGGCTCTCGGTTGGTCAAAAAGGAGGAGCAGGAGGGCTTTGAGGCCAAGCAGGAGCCAATGGAGACGGAGGACAAGAAGACTGACTTGAAGACTGAGACCAAAGAGGAAGATGAAAGCAGGACAAACGGCACGGCGTCCTCTGCACCGTCACAGTCTCGCAAGAAAAGTAGGAGCTGATTTTGCCGTTTCTCTTCTACACATGTTCTCGTAGTCTTGATCTTAATAATATCTTTTAACCACATGTTATGTTTTCCTCAGTCTTTAAGCCAGAAGAGTTGCGACAGGCTTTGATGCCCACCTTGGAGTCTCTGTACAGGCAAGATCCAGAGTCTCTGCCCTTCCGGCAGCCTGTGGACCCCATACTTCTTGGCATCCCTGTGAGTCTTTCATACACCTCAAGTTCTGGCTGTCAGTAAGTGTCTGTCAGGCTAGATTGTTTGGTGTGTTCCACAATCCCCCTATTATTGTGCTCAAGTAAGCGGGAGTTCCCTCAATTCAGCATGTAAAATCAGAAATGAATCAAAACAATAGAGCAAAAACCGAAGTGATGAAACCACACAAACAACACAAGTCATGAGGGAACACAAAGCCCAAACTTATCACACTTAAATGTCCCATGAAATTAAAATTAACTTTTTTAAGATGTCTATAAGCTAGTGCGCACCAAAACAGTGACAACATTTGCATTTAGAAAATATAAAACTTATATAAACATGTAAAGCTTGTAGTTTGCCACCTAAATGGATCAATTCCGTCACGTCACCTCATACTTCAGTTTCTTATCAAATTGTGACCAATCAAATGCTCCCTAGTATCTGACATGCCCCGCCCCCTTCAAGGCACTTCATTTGATGCACTTGAGCTCAACCACTCTCACTGACAGATCGGTGATGAAACAAAATGCTATTGGCTGTTTTTTTAAAAAGGGAAGGGGCTACACTGTCCCACCCTCTCTTCATGTTGAGATTGTCAAACATAGAATAAAAATGCACATTTCATAGCACTTCATGGGACCTTTAAATATTAGCAGTCAATATGAATTATCAGGCATATTTATAGAATCAAATCCTTCTGTGCCGAGTGTCAAACTGAGAAAATGGTACATAAACACTGCTTTGTTTACTGTTTGGAATTGCAAAATAACATTCTCTTAAAAAAACACGCCTGTTGTCTGCAAAAATGACATTAATAGTCATATTGAACAATCTGATGATGGATTGGTTACATCATACAGTTGGCACAATATCTATGTTATAGTCCAAAGGTGTGATTTGCGAATAAAGCACTATTTTAATCCAATGAGTCCATCCAAAGAGAATAAAATCATGAAAATTGTAGTTAGCTGCAGTAGGAGATGCCACTGGGGGCCTTTTTTCTTGTATAAAATATGACTTTTGCCTCAGAAGATGAAGATGAAACGCAATCTGGTTCTGGGAGGTAGTGATACTGAACCACTTTGATGACAGACTTTGGCTGAGGGATTTTAGAATGACTAAAATAACATTTAAGATGTTGTGAAAAGTGATCCAAGCATTAATATCATCACATCGCACCTATTTGTTAACACATGATCTGCTAAAACAAAATCACATGACTTTTTTGGTGCACATACTGGAATTTATTCAGTAAATGTGTTTCCATTGTAAAATGCATCATCCATGTGCATTATTTTGTATTGGATAAAGAGTTTATCCTGTGCAGTTATCCTATGTACGTTTGTCTTTTTTTTTTCTTTTTTATTGACATTTCCAATTAGCATTGTTTATACAATATTCCAAAATGTGCGGAAAAATAGTTGCATGGAAACATAGCTAATGTGTTTAAAACAAATCTGAAACCTCGCAGTGTAAACATAGCCTATATGCCCAAGTGTGAATGCTTGTGCATTTGACTGTACTCTAAAGGTGTTTTATTTTCCACTCTTCAGGATTATTTTGATATCGTGAAGAACCCTATAGACCTGTCCACTATCAAGCGTAAGCTGGACACGGGTCAGTACCAGGAGCCCTGGCAGTATGTGGATGATGTATGGCTGATGTTTAACAACGCCTGGCTGTACAACAGGAAGACGTCGCGTGTCTACAAGTACTGCTCCAAACTGGCGGAGGTGTTTGAACAGGAGATCGACCCAGTCATGCAGGGACTCGGGTACTGCTGTGGGCGGAAGGTCAGAACAACATTTACATTCACACGTTGTGCTGGCAAATTAAATCCACCTAGCTAATGTATAATGTCTATTTGAAATGTATAAATATGCCAGTATGAATTATATAAAAAAAAAACATACTACTAATAATATATTAATGTTTAACAATAATAATTTTCATTTTGATTATTAAATGGTTATATAATAATGCCAGTCCACATAATAATAATCATAATCACGATAATCTTAATGATAATAATAATAATAATGTTCAAAAAGATGGATTTTAAAATTATTATTGTTTAATAAATAGCTGCAATAATACAATAATAACAATTTAAAAAATAATAATAGTAGTTATAATAACAAATACTAATAAAAATAGTTATACTAGTGATAATAAAATATAATATAATAATAGTAATATAATAATTATAATATTCATTCATTTATTTTCTTTTTCGACTTAGTCCCTTATTAATCTGGGGATGCCACAGCGGAATGAACCGCCAACTTATCTAGCATATGTTTTTACGCAGCGGATGCCCTTCCAGCTGCAACTTATCACTGGGAAACGTCAATACACACTCATTCACACACATACACTACGGACATTTAGCTCACCCAATTCACCTGTACCACATGTTTTTGAACTTGTGGGGAAAACCGAAGCACCTGGAGGAAACCCACGCTAACACAGGTAGAACATGCACACTCCACACAGAAATGCCAACTGACACAGCTGGGGCTATATCTATAATATAATAATAATTATTATTATTATTATTATTACTAAATAAATACTATTGGATACTAGCTGGTTAATGTCGCTCCACAAAATACTACTACTAATAAAAATAGTAATGTACAAATGTATATTTTAAATGTTTTTGAATGACAAATGGTTGTACTGTAATTTTCCACACAAGTGTTAATGTATTGTAAGTATATTCTCAGATATTGTATGATAATGTCACTACAAAGCAATTACAATAATGTGTTTTACATGTAGTGTGCACATGATGGTGTAAATATGTTTCTAACATATTAATAACTCAGCATTATGATAATGTGCAAGTTTATATTAAATATAATATTTAGTAAATAATAATGTAATAAATAATAACAATAAATGATTGTCGTATACTTTAATAGTAGCAATTTGCAATTAATTGCATATTAAATGTAGCATTGTTTAACACTAAGATAGTAGTAGTAATTGTAGTAATAATGTGTAAATAAATATATTATTATATTCTAAGTGGTTATATAAAATCAGTCCTTAATGATATTAATAAAAATGTCAAATAAATCAGCAATTAAATAAATGTAAATGAAATATTAAATGTCTGTCCACAAAGATTAATAATAACTTTTAATAATATAATGTATTAAAAATTGCAGTTAAATACGTGTAAATTAAATACAAATCCTAACAATATCTTTCCACAAAGATTAATATGATAATAATAATAATAATAATAATAATAATAATAATAATAATAATAACAATGATGGAAAAAGGTAGAGTTTCAGCAATGTCATGTTTTCAGTGCTACAATTGAAGAACCTCCATTTGTTGGCTAACTTTTGTTCTTCCGTACACAAACTAGCCATAAAGTGTATTTCCTAGTCATGTTTCGAACACCACTGACCTCTCTTGTCTTTCTCTCCCACAGTACGAGTTTTCTCCTCAGACGCTGTGCTGTTACGGCAAGCAGCTGTGCACAATACCCCGAGACGGCACTTACTACAGTTATCAGAACAGGTGAGACGCTCAAACTGTCAGTCACGCCGTCAGTCACAGCCTTAGGAAGAAGACGTGTGGTTTGGCACGAAGCGATCGCTGTATCTGAGATTGGCCAGATCAAACATTGGCATTAACATGCTAGCACAGTTTACTTTCAGCCTGTTCATATGTGTTTGCAAAACACGAGCCTGTTCGCTCCTTCACAGCCCCTTCTTCCCTGCTTTTTCTCTTTCTTCACGGATACCCTGCTTGAAGTCTCCAGCCAGTCCTCATTTATTGGCAGTTGTGATATTTGCACTGGCACAATTATTAGGTTTTTCTTTTCTTTTTTTTTACACTGTGAATTGGCTGATTACTCATGACAGGCTCCCTTGCGGCCCCTGCAGTACACATTGGGTCATTACAAGATGTAAAAAGAAGCTGATTGGCACATATACTCACTCATATGCTCACATCCACTGTCGAGTTTATGAATTTAATTGACTTTTATGTTATATACATATTAAAATTGCTTTCTGCTTAATTTATATTCAAACTGATATATGTAATGACAATGGTCAAATAGCATGACATTTAGGAAATAATCTTCAAATGAATAGTTCAGATGCAAAAACCTCTAAATATTCTTTTAAAATGAGCGTTTTTCTCAGCCTCCTATGTTTATGTCCAGTTATTTCACTTTAAAGGCAATGGAAATAACTTACTCATCTCTATAAAAGTAAATTTACTGAGCCTGCACACAAGAGTCTAAGAATAATGCAAATTTTAGAAGAAAATATCAAATGGCATTATATTACATTTGATTTGACATCTTTAACATTTAATCATCTTCCTGACATATCAAACCCTTAAGAATATATGTATTTTTGAAATTAATATATATATTTTTTTATCAAATCTGAAAGACATCTGTCCATCTATTGAAAGTCTAAGCTTTAAAATGTTCAGAGGGATTAAAAAGTGCATTTGAGGCAAATTTGATTTAGTTTTGACTTCCTTAAATAAATGTAAAAAATGTCCCAAGTGAAGTTTACCAAAGCAAGAACATTTTTGTACATTTCTGTATAAAATTGGATAAAATTATGTTGGAATTAAAAGTATAAATTTTGTTAACAATTTTGAAAATATTAATAATAAATTTATTTATTTATTAAGATCAACAATATTAGCCCCCATAAGTTTTTTTCCCCTATTGATTGCAGAACAAACCACTGTTGTCCAAAGACTTGCCTATTAACCAAACTTGCCTTGTTACCCAAATTAATGCTAGTATCTTACTTGAGACAAAGACAAAAGAAAATAGGTTTTAGAAATAAGTTATTAAAACTATTATCTTTAAATATTTGCTGGAAAAAAAATCTTCAAACAAATGAAAATTTGAAAGAGAATTAATAATTATTACTAATTTTCCCTTCATATATATATATATATATATATATATATATATATATATATATATATATATATATATATATGTATATATATATATATATATGTATATATATATATATATATGTATATATATGTATATATATATATATGTATATGTGTATATATATATGTATATATATATATATATATATATATATATATATATATATATATATATATATGTATACTAATTATATATAAATGAATCAACTTTTGTACATGCATCTGTATTTTAATTGAGATAATCATAGATCATCTGTGTTGTAACTTTATTAGATATCATTTCTGCGAGAAATGCTTCAATGAGATCCAGGGAGACAGCGTGACGCTAGGAGATGATCCTGCTCAGCCTCAGACGTAAGTCATTGTTCACTTTCTCTTTTGATGAATAGTAATATTAGTATATTATTATTTTTATTATTATTATTATTATGTTATTTAAATGTTCGATAGATCTGATTATTAATACCGGATCTCTTTTTTGTAGCATGATCTCTAAAGACCAGTTTGAAAGGAAGAAGAATGACACGTTAGATCCTGAGCCGTAAGTAACTGTTTCCACTATCGAGACTCCATCATGCAGCACATGCTTTAATACTAGAGCCACTACCGGTCACTATCACCTCACTCTGGACTACTTATATCTCATAATAACTTCTGCTCAGTGGCGCCCCCTGGCGTGAACAAAATAAGAGAATAAAGAAACTCCCACCACACAAACATAACTATACAATCTGCAAGTATCCCTCTTATCCTGAAGTTGTCCAAGTCCACACCTCCTACAAAGGCGCAGTTGCATTGGTCCGCTTGCGAATGCGTAAGAACTGGAGGAATAGAAAATGAATGGTGCGTTTCATCTGAACTACCTGCGTTTTGCAGTTAGATACTACACATTCAGACATGTACTAACGCACAAGCTGACAGGAGACCAAGCTTTTGAATTTTTTATACCCCCAATTAAGCAGCTTTTCTACCCCTTAGGTTTGTTGAATGTAAAGATTGCGGGCGGAAGATGCATCAGATTTGTGTCCTGCATTATGAAGTCATTTGGCCTTCAGGGTGAGTTTGAAAACACCTCAGAGCAAACCGTTTTGCTTTGATATCGATTCTGATGCCATGCTGGAAGCCGGGACTAATGAGCATCTCTCTCTGCAGTTTCATCTGCGATAACTGTTTGAAAAAGAGTGCGAAGTCGAGAAAGGATAACAAGTTTACGGCAAAAAGTAAGTAATAGGTTTGTTCTTGTTATGCGTTCATTTTTAACAGATACAAAAATTCAATTGTTGACTCATCCTCGTGTAGTTAGACAAATTGTTTTATTGATCATCTAAACTTGAGAGATTAAAAATCCACGAAAGCAAAATTAATCTTTTAAAATTTAATAAAAATAATTCTTACATATTTTGGGTTTATGCCATATTCAAGCAAACACATCAGAGCTTTTGTTTTATCATGTTAGTCAGGTTTCTTTAAGGTGTTAGTTCAGCCAAAAACTAACATTTTGTCTTTACTTTCTTACTCTCACGTCCTTTTAATCCATTGAGACCTTTGTTCATCTTCTGGGTAGGGTTGCACGAGCTGATCGTAAGTTTTTTCCTAAACTGGAGCGTAAAGTCTACACTAGGGGCATAGTAACTTCTAGCTAGTTTCTAACTAAGTTTGTTCTTACCTCAAGAGGCAAACCGCAGTTAGAAACCCTCCTTAATGTCATGCGTAGTCGTACTGAATGATGTAATATCCAATAAAAAGCATTTAAATCGTTTAACTCCTCTAAAGTTCTGCAACTAATGCATCTATATATAACTGTCCTATTAAATTTTATTATACATCACATTTTTATAACACTAAACTACTGTCAGTCACTAACAGACGACGAACATATCTGCATTGCGAGCTGTGAATGCACGTGAAATACACATGAAGTTATCAAACGTTACATTTTTGAGAAAAGAGCAGGGTGAAAGACTCAGTCATGAAGAAATTCTCGTTTTAGTTGGTGGGCACAATTAACACTCCTTGAAAGAAAATTTAACTCTTCTATCACAAACCGAAACAAATGCAAGAATTGAGAGGAACATGAGACTAAGAGTAGAGGGAGATCATTCTTAATTATCATCACGAGCTTAATGTGAAACTGATCTCGCTGTCATGTCTTTTCTACCACTATACACGGGGAATGCTGCTGTAAATATTTAGTTGGAACATAGCATTGCGTTTAAACTAAGTTCAGTGGTCCAACATAAAAATATTTAGTATTGTGTAAGTTGTAACTGTTCTTTTAAGTCACAACTAGGCTATGTTTTAACTTGCGCACTGCTGGTGCAACCGGCCCCTGAACACAAATCAAGATATTTAGATGAAATCTGATGGTTCTCTTATCCTCTATAGACAGCAACGATCCTGAGATGTTTAGAGTTCAGAAAAAAAAACAAAGGTATTGTCAGAACATTTCTTGTGACTTCAGTGGGTCAACTGTAATCACACGGCGCTCCAACACCATACTGCCCTTAGTAAAATCTCACCATGACCTGACATGGAGAAGATATAGGCAAAATATTATATACAGGTTTTTTTGGCACTCAAAAGTGTTCTTGGTGCTTTGAATTTACATTTGTATTACATTTATGCATTTAGCAGACACTTTTATCCAAAGCTACTTACACCCCTGAACACACACATGCGGAGCAGTTGGCAGTTCAGTGCCTTGCTCAAGGGAATCAACTCAGCTGTGGTATTGATGTGGATATTCCCCCCAATAATACCTGCTTGTACCAGGACTCGAATCTGCGACATTTGGATTGTGAATCCAACTCTCTAACCATTAGGCCACATGTGCCATTACAACGTATGGTTACAACTTAACCACTGAAGTCACACAGATGGTTTTGACAATGTTATTTGAAGTGCTTCTGTTGTGTATGGGAGGATAAGAGAACTACTCAGATTTCATTGAAAGTATCTTAATTTTTGTTCTGAAAATTAAGGTCTAATGCTGTGTTCACACCAGACACAGAACGAGCAAATACCAAGCTAGATAGATGCGTGAACATTTTGAGTGTACTCGCTTCATTTGAGCATCAAATTGGCTTCATTCGTGCTTAAATTCACTTCACAATAGACACAGATTCGTGTCATGGACAGGGTTTCTGTCTGCCTGGTGATTCTAGCTTCATTGCTAAATAGCTAACATGGATTTTATTGAGATTGTAGTTGTGCTTTATGTGCTTTAAGAAGGCTGATAAACAGCGTCAATTCGTTTGGCGCCATGTCCGAGTGCACTAGATCCATTCAGAGGTGCATCTAGCTCTGTGAGTTCATCAACTCCTCCAGAAAATATACCTGGATGACGAAAGCTTTCAGCGGTGCTTCAGACTGAGCCGAGCCCAGTTTGATGAACTGTTGTCCGGTGTCAGCAAGAGGATTTTCCCTCGGGACACTACCAACAGGCACTACATCATAAGCACGCCCCTACAAGAGAAAACTCCTGATCAGTTAACGCGGCGCGAATGTTTGCTGAAGTTCAGATTTTCCAACTCGAGCGATTTGTGTGACACTCGTGTCAAACGTGCAAAACACTCAACTTTCACTGCTTCATTTGCGCGAATCACATCATTAGCGCTACCTCATTCATGCGAAACGCGGCGCAGGATGTCTATTCATGTATTTGCATTAACTTAACATATCTATCAGTCGCGCTTGATGCTTCATTAGGGAATTGGAATAACATGAAGGGAGAGTCATTACTAGAGTTGTCATATTTGTGTGAACTAATTCTTCAAAAGTAGCATTATAAGTTTCATTTAAACTGTCATTTTGTAACTCTTTTGAGCTAAATGTTGTCATCTTGGATCCAGGGTTGCAGTCGACGAGGTTAGGCACGTACATAGAGGATCGGGTGAACAAGTACTTGAAGAGGCAGAACCATCCGGAAGCTGGAGAGGTGTTTGTACGAGTAGTAGCCAGTTCAGACAAAACGGTGGAGGTCAAACCTGGCATGAAGGCCAAGTGAGTTTAACATTCATGCTTACCTCTTAATCTCCAGAGGACACATTTGGATGAAGAATCAATAAATGAGCTGGAATGATTGCTTTGTGTGTGTGTGTGTAAAGGAAAGTATTACCATAGATTTGTTTGCCTGGTCAGAGTTTACCAGTATTGGTTTGTCAAACAAAATCTTGATTCCATAGTGGTGTGCCAATGTTTGTTCTTTCAGAAGGTAAAGATGAGTTAATCCACTGCTTTGTTTCAGGTTTGTAGACACAGGAGAGATGATGGAGACTTTCCCCTACAGAACCAAAGCACTTTTCGCCTTTGAGGAGATTGATGGAGTGGATGTGTGTTTTTTTGGCATGCACGTGCAAGAGTACAGCTCTGATTGCCCTTTTCCTAACACCAGGTAAACCTTTAATTGTGTTGAACAAAGTAAAAACCTGAATTTAGGGAACGACGAAGATAAAATCACTTTGTGTTTTCTGATTTACCTAGACGGGTATACATATCGTACCTCGATAGTATTCACTTCTTCAAACCTCGCATGCTGAGAACAGCTGTCTATCACGAAATCCTCATTGGCTATTTGGAATACGTCAAGAAGCTTGGGTAGGTTGAAGTACATCATTTCTTTATTCTTGAATGTAACAAATGCCATTCTTGTGCTGAATTATGAACACTTCCATTATAGATATGTTACGGCACACATCTGGGCATGTCCACCTAGTGAGGGTGATGACTATATCTTCCATTGTCACCCTGCCGACCAGAAAATCCCAAAACCTAAGCGCCTGCAGGAGTGGTACCGCAAAATGTTGGACAAGGCCTTTGCTGAGCGGATTCTGCATGACTACAAGGTATACCTTATGATCTTTAAAAAAAAATTATATTCAAATGAAATGATTCGGGCGTCACGGTGGCTCAGTGGTTAGCACTGTTGCCTCATAGTAACAAGATTGTTGTGTTCGCGTGGGTTTCCTCCGGGTGCTCCGGTTTCCCCCACAGTCCAAAGACATGCGCTATAGGTGAATTGAATAAACTAAATTGGCCATAGTGTATGTGTGTGTGGGTGTTTCCCAGTACTGGGTTACAGCTGGAAGGGCATCCGCTGCGTAAAACATGTGCTGGATAAGTTGTGGTTCAATCCGCTGTGGCGACCCCTGATGAATAATGGGACTAAGCCAAAAAGAAAATGAATGAAATGATTGATGAGATGATGCTTTTGTGTTTGATAGGACATTTTCAAGCAAGCCACAGAGGACCGTTTGACGAGTGCAAATGAGCTTCCATATTTTGAGGGTGATTTTTGGCCCAATGTGTTGGAGGAGAGCATCAAGGAGTTGGAGCAAGAAGAAGAGGAGAGGAAAAAAGAAGAAAACACGGCAACTTGTGAAACTCCGGAGGTGAATAACAGAGGCCTTTTTGACATTTTCGGAGACTTGATTTTGATTTACTACCAATGTATTTATATCTCTTTCATAAACTCCAAACGTCCTTTATAGATCCCTTTCATACTTTCTAACAGGGCACACCAGGAGACAGCAAGAATGCAAAGAAGAAGAACAACAAAAAAACAAATAAGAATAAAAGCAGCTTGAGCCGAGCAAATAAAAAGAAACCTGGGATGCCCAATGTAGCCAATGACCTATCCCAGAAGCTCTACGCCACCATGGAGAAACACAAAGAGGTCTGCTATATGTTCTTCATCTGTCCCTTAAGCTGCTTTCTGAGGCATTGCATGAGTCTTGTGCATTGTTTAACTTAAAGTTCTTCATTGTTTTCTATGTGAGCATGTTATCTAATTATATTATAACTTTCTTTTACTTGTTCTTTCAGGTGTTTTTTGTAATCCATCTGCATTCTGGGCCCATGGTCAACTCATTATTACCCATCCTTGACTCTGATCCCCTACTGAACTGTGACTTGATGGACGGAAGGGACGCCTTCTTGACATTAGCACGGGATAAGCACTGGGAGTTCAGCTCTTTGCGGCGCTGCAAGTGGAGCACCATGTGCATGCTGGTGGAATTGCACAACCAGGGCCAGGACCGCTTTGTCTACACCTGCAACGAATGTAAACACCATGTCGAGACACGCTGGCACTGTACGGTCTGCGAGGTAAGATCCAGAAGCTCCTGTAACATGCTAAAGCTGTCCTTTATGATAGTGGATGAGTGTGCTACTCTGTTTTGCACGAAAACTACATGCTTTAGGGCAGGGGTCACCAATCTCGGTCCTGAAGGGCCGGTGTCCCTGCAGGGTTTAGCTCCAACTTTCCTCAACACACCTGCCTGGGTGTTTTAAGTATACCTAGTAAGACCTTGATTAACTTGTTCAGGTGTGTTTGATTAGGGTTGGAGCTAAAATCTGCAGGACACCGGCCTTCCAGGGACAAGTTTGGTGTGCCCTGCTTTAGGTAATAGGTCTTAAACTGGATTCCTAGAGAGCTGCTCTGCACAGTTTTGCTCCAACCCTAATCAAAGACCGCTGATCCAACTAATCAAGGAGTTCAAGACTAATAGAGACTATTAAGCAAGGTTTGAGTTGTAGGTGGTTGGAGCTAAAACCTGCAGAGCTGTGGCCCTCCAGGAATTACGTTTGAGACCATTGCTTTAGGGAGTATTTGGGAAATCCTTTTAATGCTAGTACTAGTGTTAACATGATTTTATTTATTTCATTGATTTGCATTTAAATCATAACTGTTTAATTATACATTTCATATGTCTGTCATGCCTCCCTTGACCATGGTATTTTTTATCTTTCCTCAGGACTTTGACCTGTGTATTAATTGCTACAACGCTAAGGGACATGAGCACCAGATGGTTAAGTGGGGTCTGGGTCTGGATGATGACAGCAGTAGCCAAAGTGGTGAGGCCTCCAAGAGTCCTCAAGAGAGCCGGCGTCTAAGCATCCAGCGTTGCATCCAGTCTCTGGTGCATGCCTGCCAGTGCCGCAACGCCAACTGCTCTTTGCCGTCTTGCCAGAAGATGAAGCGTGTGGTGCAGCACACCAAGGGCTGCAAGCGCAAGACAAACGGTGGCTGTCCGGTGTGCAAGCAGCTCATTGCTCTCTGCTGCTATCATGCCAAGCACTGCCAGGAGAACAAGTGTCCTGTGCCCTTCTGCCTCAATATCAAGCACAAACTACGGCAACAGCAGTTACAACACCGGCTGCAGCAGGCGCAGATGATGCGGAGACGCATGGCCACTATGCAGGGTCGAGCCATGCCTCAAAGCTTACCATCACCACCTGCATCCACAGCCCCCAGCACACCCACCTCGCAACAGCAACCCAACACGCCTCAAACGCCGCAACCGCTGCCCAATCAGCCGACTACACCAAACGCTGTCGTAATGTCACCAACCTATCCCAATACCCCACGCAATGGACAACCACCTCCTCAATCCTCACAGGGCAAACCCGGCCCACAGGCATCACCGCTACATCAGCAGCAGTCTCCACTCCCACAGCCACCCCAGCAGCAGCCTCCGCCACAACAACCTCCACAGCAGCAGCAGCCTCCACCTATGGCAGTCAAGATGGCACGGCACATAGAAATGGTTGCGCAGGCTCAACAGAACTATCGCATGACCATGAACGGCCTTCCCATGAACCACCAGCAGCCGCGCATGCCAGGTGCAATGCAACCACCCATGCAGCTTGTTGGGCCACGTGGACAGCAGGTCATGCAGCCCATGCCGCCAGGACAGTGGACTGGAGGCGCTCAGCCAAGCATGCCAGCAGCTCAGCAGCAGGTCGCTCAACAACAGACCCCACAGGGCCCTCAGCCAACCATACCTATACAGAGACCTGCAATGCCCCAGCAAGTTGCCCAGCCACGTATGATGGTGCCCACACAGGGCCCTCGACCGCAAGCACCCCAGAGAGCCGCAGGCATCGCTCCCAATGCCTTACAGGATCTGCTACGCACTCTCAAGTCACCTAGCTCACCCCAACAACAGCAGCAAGTGTTAAACATCCTCAAATCGAACCCTCAACTCATGGCCGCCTTCATCAAACAGAGAACCGCAAAGTACCATGCCAGCCAGCCCCAACAGCAGCCGCAGCAGGGCATACACGCAGCGCAGCCAGCCATGCAGAACATTGCAGCCTTGCAGGCTGTGCCACGACCTGGCATGGCTCCCCAGCAGCAACAACAGCAGCCCACACCACAAAGCATGGCAGCTCTTGGTCCACAGGGTCAACTCATGAACCCTGCGCACGCCAACAATCCTCAGTTACAGGAAATGTATCGACGCCAGCTTCTGCGACAGCAACAACAGCAGCAGCAGCAGCAGCAACAGCAGCAGCAGGGAGTGCTGTCACAAGCTCATGGCCAGTTCCCACAGGCACAAGGAACTGCTACCAACTACACGCAACTCCGGATGCAGCAGCAGCAGCAGTTGGCCATGCAGGGAACAGGTGGACCCATGGGCCAGCTTCCCCCAATGGCCCAGATGGGCCAGTCTGGGATGGCTATGGATGGCACACCCAACCTTTTGCACCAGCGCAACAATCTCCTACTACAACAACAGCAGCTTCCGCAACAGCAGGTCGTCCTCAAGCCTCCCATGGGCTCACAGGCACAACCGAGCCCTATGAGCCCACAAACTCACCTTCTCTCGGGCCAGCCGCAGGGCGCACACCTACCCGGCCAACCCATGGCTAATGCACTCAGTAATCAGGTGTGTTCGCCAGGCCCCGTACAGTCGCCCAGACCTCCATCACAGCAGCCTCCTCCACATTCCAGCCCTTCCCCACACATTCAGCCTCAGCCGTCACCCCAACATGTGCCACCCCACACGGGGTCACCACACCCCGGTCTGTCGACGCCCATGCCTGGCTCCATGGAGCAAGGACACCTGGGCACACCCGAGCAGAGTGCCATGCTCCCGCAGCTCAATACGCCCAATCGGGGAGGACTGCCCAGTGACTTAAACATGGTGGGAGACACAACAGGAGACACCCTAGAGAAATTTGTGGAGGGATTGTAGCGTTTACTGGGAGACTCTACCCACCACAGTCTCCCCGTTCCTCTTTTTGTGGCTCTGTTGTTTTGTTTTTTCTCTAATATTCTCAATTTTTTGTACTGACATGTAAAAAGTTTGAAGAAATGTATGAAAAAAGAAAGAAATTTATGTCAACAAGGTTAGGGAATGTTGATGTTTCCTAAAAAAATTGAAAAAACAGACTGATTTCTTCCTTTAAAGAGGGAAAATTGTTGATTAAAAGAAATATAAATCACAAAGAATATATTTTTTGTTCAGTTTGGACCCGTGTGTGGTTCATGTGTTGTGTTTGTTTTGTTTGGGGATGGCAGCAGCGATCTGGTTTCATGCCTTTACTTTTACTTTCTTTTGTAAGAAAATCGAAATGTCATTATATCATTCATACTTTTGTTTTATACCTTATCTATCTTTACAGCATTTTGTGTTGGAAGACTGTAAAATAATATGCCGGGGCGTTAGGGACAGGGTTTCTCTGCGCTGTCCTTCATCTTTCCTGGCAATTGTATTCTAGTGTTGCACCGTTTTTTTCAGACATGCATTCGGAGTTATCTCCTTTCCTCATTGTGAAGTTTGTATGAGGAGAACTATTTGTTTGTATTGATAGGAACTGTGCATACGCATGTATGCAAACACAGACACACACACATGCATCACTCAGACAGTACAACACCAACCCCCAAGAGGATATGTACACATTTACAACATCTCACTGGTCTGGATCCAGAGGTTCTGTCTTGCAGATGTAGAAAATTGTTGATTTTTGTCCTACTTTTGTCATACAGATATATAAATATAAAGAGAGCTAGAGCGCGAGCGAGAGAGCCTGTGGGAGAAAGCGGGGCCCCTAAGCTGAGCGGGAGGGAATGGGCGATCACTGGTTGACTGCTTGTTGGAATACAGAATGGATTCTGTTATTGACCCTCATTTCTCTCACACTAACTTGAACAGGGGCTCAGCTTTTTCCCTTAATGTAAATCGTGCAAGTTATTAAGTACAATAAATATAAGGAAGAGAGAATGGAATCACTGTATAAACTGGTTTAAAAAAACTTATTTCTTACTTATATACCATATTGTTAAATAAACTGTGTGGAACAGATCAAAAACACGTGTCTAATGTTATTATGTGTTATTAAATTGGTTTATTTTAAAGAAGTTATCTTATCAGACTCTTGTTGGAGTTATTTAACTGACAATGATGTGCATTAAGCTTTTGTTTAACTTTTTACACATCAAGTCAACATGAAGGCATGGAGGTGCAGTGGGTAGCACAATCACCTCACAGCAAGAAGGTCACTGGTTCAAGCCACGGCTGGCATTTCTGCATGGAGTTTGCATGTTCTCTCGCATGGGTTTCCTCTGAGTGCTACGATTTCCCCCACAAGTCCAAAGACGTAATATAGGGTGAATTGGGTATGCTTAATTGTCTGGAGTGTATGTGTGTGAATGAGTGTGTATGGATGTTACCCCGTGATGGATTGCAGCTGGAAAGGCATCCGTTGTGTAAACATATGCTGGATAAGTTGGCGGTTCTTTCCGCTGTGGTGACCCCAGATTAATAATGGGACTAAGCCGAAAAGTAAATGAATAAGGTTAACATGAACTAGCAATGAACATGTTATTAAAGCATTTAATATTGATATCTACATTTACTTGTATTTGGTAATGTTCAAATGAAACTAACATGAGCGGAATGAACAACTTTCTAAAATATAAACACGATGTATATCACATTATTTATGCCAACTAATGCATTAATTGTTTGCTAATGAGCCCATACTGTAATATGAGTAAAATAGAAATGTCAGATATATCAATACATCGTATAATAAAATGCATATTAGAAGGAAGCTATAGTTATTTACAATGTTCATTTAGTGCGTATCATCTTTTTTGCAACTTCGTTTTGTAAGTTATATCACATGACTCTGATGTTTCGCAACAGACGCGGCCATTACGTCAACGCGTAACGGACGTCACAGGAAGTAGACAGCGGCGGGCGGCTGCGGGACAGCATTTTGAACATTTTCCGTTGCTGCGGCACATTTTATTATAAATTCGTTGTTTTTTTAAACATACAATCATTCATGTTAAATGCTTAAAATGACGTTCGCCGCAATAGTGGTCTAAATTTAAGTTGTTATCAAATAAATCGCAACAAATGTACGTCAACCGACATAATTCCGTTCGAATCGTGGACTGAAATGTAAACAAAGGTAACGTAAATATGTATTTCTTTACGTACAACTCTCCTTGGTCTTGATGCTAACATTGTTTATAGAAGATACGAATAGCATATTTTATTAGTAAAATAATTCAATATATTCACATAATAGTTAAAGGCGTAGTTTATCCGAAAAGAAAAATGATGTCATTATTTAAAAACTATTAGTTTCTTTCTTCTGTTGAACGCAAAAGTAGATATTACGAAGAATGTTGGAAATACAGTAACCAGTGACTTCCATAGTATTTGTTTTTCCTACTATGTAATTAAATTAAATAACATTCTTCAAAATATCTTCTTTTGTGTTCAGCAGAAGAAAGAAACTAGTAAAGGTAGTAACACTTTATTTTGATGGTCCATTTGAGTATTGTAGACTGTCTGCTTAATATCTGCAGATACTGCTCCTTCAACAGACAGCTAACTGACTATAAGAAACTTTGTACATGTCAACTTACACTTACCCTAAACTAACAGTCTACTTATAATCTAATTAGTTGGAATCTAGATGCAATGTAGCTTAAATTCAACGGACCATCAAAATAAAGTGTGACCGTAAAGGTTTAAAACCACTTAAGTTTGCGTAAATTGTGAGTAAATTTTCAGTTTTGTGTGAACTATCCCTTTTACACATTTGACAGATCATGCATGTAGTAGCTCATCATGGACGACTCGGACCAGGACTTCAAAGACCTCTGCTCAAGGCTCCTCAAAAGGGTTAGAAGGAAAGGACCAGCAGGTTCTGGAGATGAGAAAAGATCAGCAACCAAGGATGAAGAACCATCCTCTCCGTCATCCGGAAGAAACCCGCCTAAGAGGAGGAAGAGGACTAAAGATGCGGTGAAGACTCAGCTGAATGGCAGGACTCAGACTGCGGTGTCTGCTGATGCCCCTTCGGCCGACTTGGGTGTATCTGCCACAGGGAAGGTGAAAGATGCTGTGATCCGGAGAATGCAGCAGTTTAAGAGAACCAGTCCAGAGAGACTTTTACATGCAGAGACTGATGAGAACTGTGACGCTCCTGATGGGGTCCAGCACACAGGTATGGTGGTCTGAACCTTAAAGTGATAGTCCACGCAACGAATGAAAATTTAATCACCCTCAAGTGGTTTTAAAGCTTTATGAGTCTCCTTCTGTTGAACACAAAAGAAGATATTTTGGAGAATGTTGGAAATATTAGAAAAGACTTGCATATTAGGAAAAACAAACACTATAAAAGTCAATGGTTACAGGTTTCCACCATTCTTCAAAATATCTTCTTGTCTGTTGAACGGAAGAAACAAAGCCAAACAAATTTGGAACAAGTAAAGGTGAGTGAATAACGACAGTAATTTGAGTTTTGTGTGAACTATCCCTTTAACTTTAATCATCCTCAAGTGGTTTTAAACCTTTATGAGTTTCCTTCTGTTGAACACAAAAGAAGATATTTTGAAGAATGTTGTAAACCGGTAACCATTTACTTGCATATTAGGAAAAACAAACACTGGAAGTCAATGGTTACAGGTTTTCAGCATTCTTCAAAATATCTTATTTTCTTTTCAACGGAAGAAACAAAGCCAAAAATATTTGGAACTATTAAAGGTGAGTAAATAATGACAGAATTTAGAGTTTTGTGTGAACTATTCCCTTAACTTGATTAAAAAGATGAACTTTTTCAACATTACAATAAGTAGCGCAGATCAGAAGTGATGAAGTTAGAGGTTTGATCATTTCTTATAGGTTTTAATGGCTGTTCAGATTTTGATTGAAGATTACCAAAACAAACATGTTTTGTCAGTGGATAAACTTGCACAGATTAATTGTTTACTGACAGAATAACAATGAGCGCTAGCAAAATAAACATCATACATTTTGACTTTAAAAAAATATAATGAACGAATTAGATGCACTACTATATATGCTAACAGTTAGTTGCTAATTATAATGAAACTATTTAAGGCCAGACTATCAGGTAGATTTATATAGCATAGCTTAGTTTACACTCATCTAGACATGGGCCGATAGTACTTTCGGACGGTGTAATAACCATCAAATGAACAATACTCTTTGCAATCTTATTTAAAAAAATAAAATGACTAGAGTTTAAACATTGCTGAATAACAGGAGTGTCAAAATACAACATCAAATTGGATAAAACAACAACAATATAATAATTTAACAATTTAATATGATGCAGCATTTCAATGTTATTTACCAATGTTTAAACTGCACAGCAATTGTATTTTAAATTGCAAAGATTTATTTTTAATTTGATATGGTTTCATTAGTATTTTGAAATGAATAGAAATGAATAAAGTTGTTTATTTTTTTCCTGTTTAGAATGTAACTGAGCCTTTTTGTCATTTATAAGGGCTTTATAAAGCATGAATAGTCCTCACTTTATATTAGGTCACAGAACTGGATGAAGTTGAGTTAATAAAGCATTTGTTAACATATTAACTATTAGTGTATGTCTGAATAATAATAATTATAAATGTTAATTTACTTGCGTATTCTGAATCGTCTTAATAAACACCAACCATTCTTAAATAACTAGGTTGTAAATGATGCGATGCTGAATTTAGTAAATAGAATCATTAACAAAAATGAAAAATAAATCATTAACAAATTATGAAAACACAATCATTAAGCACATTATACATGTGTTTGTAAGTCAAGAGTACAGCGATTGTAGCTGCAGTTATAAACTGCTTACTAATATTTATTAATGTAGAGTTAATGCTTAACAGATAATGAATTCACTATTTGCTAATGCTTAATTAATGATTCATAGTGTGGAGTTATTATAAAGTGTTACCAAAAAATCTTGTTTTTGCTTTGAAATGTAGATATTTGGACAAGAAGCAAGAGAAAAACTTTAGGCAAGAAAACATTTTTCCCAAATCATATAAATCCCTTATAACAGGGTTCATGCGGTCATGGAAAACTTGGAAAAGTCATGGAATTTTGACATGGCATTTTCCAGCCCTGGAAAGGTTTTGGAAAAGTCATGGAAATTAGTTTAACAAATATCTGTACACTTGATTATAGATTAGTTCTCTTCTTTTCTGTCCTTGGCCAAAACCTTGCTCTCACATTATTAGTGCTGTGTAAGCATTGTCAAAAGCACATTTACATAGATATAAAAATACATTTGAACTCAATAGTTTGTTGCGTGTTCTATGATATGCTGTAATAAATTTGAGTGTCATTGTTTTTCTTATTATTTACCATGTATACGTAGATATTACATGAAACAGTAGGTCATGAACATTTAGTTCTGAAAAAGTCTCGGAAAAGTCATGGAATTTTGGCAGTAAACATGTTTGAACCCTGTTATAAATATATGAATTATACATTTCTGTAGCTCCTGGTCAACTATAATTCTGACTCAACATTGCATATCTTGCAATGTGACTACTGTGAATGTGCACATTGTAGTATCGCTGGTGAAACGATATATTGTGCAGCCCTAATGGCTGTTATTTTTACATAATATTAATATCAAATGTATGTTTGTTTTGAAAGTAAATTCGTCGAATGAAATTGTGTCGTCTGTCTCAGCTATGTAAGTGTATTTTATGTACATTCCTATTGTATTTTTTCCCAGTTATTAATTCTTTCAGTTGTTATTATTAATTATATCTACTTGAAATTTAGCTTTGTTAATAAATATACTGCACAGACTTTATATGAAGGTACAATTCTTACGATTACCAAACAATTAACAAACACATTTAACTCCATAAACTATTAATTTGTTGCTTATTTATTGTTATTAAGGTAGAATAAGATCATGCAGAATATGTACTTTAAAAGTACTAATAAACAGCCAATATCTTAATAATAGGCAGGTAATAAGCCAGTAGTTAATAGTGGGAACTGATATTTAAACTAAAGTGTTACCAGTATTATTTATCTAATTCAGTGGTCTCAATCTCAATTTCTGGAGGGCCGCAACTTTGCGAAGTTTAGCTCCAACATACTCCAACTCACACCTGCTTAATAGTCTCTAGTAGTCTTGAACGCCTTGAATATTTGGATCAGCTGTGTTTGATTAGGGTTGGAGCAAAACTGTGTAGAGCTGTGGTCCTCCAGGAATCCAGTTTGAGACCTATGATCTAATTGTAAAGTTATATACAGTTTTATAAAGTTTGTTGAAATGTAATAACTAAACTGTATTTTGGTTAACGGTTGAGCTATCATCACTATAGGACAGGCATGGGCAAACTTGATCCTCGAGGGCCGGTGTCCATGCAGAGTTTTGCTCCAACACTAATCAAACACACCTGAACACCCTAATTAGTGTCTTTAAGATCACTAGAAAGCTACAAGCAGGTGTGTTTGATTAGGGTTGGAGCAAAACTATGCAGGGACACTGGCCCTCCAGGATCGAGTTTGCCCATCCCTGCTATAGGAGAATGTAGTGCAAATCATTTTGGGGACCATTATGCTGTTTTCCAGTAGATGTGAGCGGAGATGAAGCTCTGGCTCTTCGGCTTCAGCAGGAGCTGGATCGAGAGGCTCGGGCTGCTGCTGGAGATGTGGAGGATGGAGGACTGTTTTTCTGTCAGCTCTGCCAGAAAGATCTGTCATCCATGAGCCCCTCGCTGCGCACTCAGCACATCAACAGGTGAAACACTATCATGACACGCGCTGCCCTTCACTAATATGGCCACCAACATGTTGTGGTGACGACTGCTCAGATGGAAACTGTTGTTTTGTGTTTACCTTATGGTTAAAGTTGTTGCACATCTGCCGGTTCCTGCCTCTGAATGAGCGAGTTTTAGCTACTTGCACATTAAGGTAGCGTTCAGAAAAAACAAAACACCCCCAAATAAACTCGACACAGAGGAACATAAAAACCTGTTGCCAGCTAGTGTTTTGGAGGTGTTATTGCAGAGCAACACAAACAGCATGCAGAAGTATAAATGCATAACTACGTACAAGGCAGTTGCCGTGGGTCACAGCGATCACTCGACACAGAAGTATAAATCAGCCTTTACTCCGCTTCAAACTACCATGATAATAAGTGTTGAATACTTTAGCTCATCCATGAACATGATTTCTGCAAGAGTCCAGGAGGATGGAATTAAGACCACAACTTTCATGATTTTACACTCATGAGTTTCACATTTGGCTTCTCATTGTTCTCCTGGGTTTTTTCAGATGTCTTGATGCCAGTGAGAGCAGTGCACCCTCGACATCCCATCATTCCCAGCCCAGACCAAGGGTTCCAGAGTGTCCCATCTGCGGAAAGAGTTTTAAATCAGAAAAAAGCCGCTCTGCTCATCTAAAGCGCTGCTCGTCGGATATGGGAGTGAAGCCCAATGATCTTCTCCAGGCGTTGAGGAGACAAGCGGCTGAGACCGAGAGTGACCGCAACACTGACCAAATGTAAATTAAATACTGTTCACATGTTCACCTTTTTAATATGTGTGTATATAAATATATATATATATATATATATATATATATTAGTATGGGACCCTTTGCATGTAATTGTTTTGTCAATTTTGTTTTAAATTGAGATTTACACAGGGTGAATAAGTTATCTTTAAGTTTATCTATGGTTTGTTAGGATAGGATTCAGGTTAGGTTAGCGTTTGAATTATTTTGGTTTAGTTGTTTAAGACATGTCAAAGACAATGTTGGAAAGAGGCTGTTTGTCCTGGTCTGAGTTGCATTTCTACCAGTGTTGTTAGCAATATTGTCTGAATTGATGGAATTGTGAACGTTGAAAAGTACAGATAGGTTTTAATCCGTTATGCCATTCCTTCAGGAAAGGATTTCATTGGAAATAGTTTTATTTTCAGCATGATAATGATCCGATAATTGCAGTGAAATTGTGTTTAGAGAAAGAAAACAACCGATGAAACACAGACAGTCATAAAATGGCCTCCACAGTGTCCATACCTGAATATTATAGAAGCTGTTCAAGATCACCTGGATGGAAAAAGAAAGATATGACACTTTAAACCTAAAGAAGAAGTGCTTAAAAAAGCCTGATATCACAGCAAATTATTTCAGAAAAAGTCAGGACAATTAGAACAAAACAGTTCAATGGTGCAAGGGGAAGCCACATTAAACATAGACTTTAGCTTGAAGAGTAAATGTTGTTTTTTTATGTACATATTTCTTTTATTTTCTGACACTGATTGATTATATATTGCACAAAAGTCTTAGACCAACAAAGATGGTATAGTGCTTAGGACTTTTGCACAGTACAGCTTATAGGTTTTTTTTTCCAATTTCTAAACATAAAATTAAAATTGATCGCTGGAAATGAAGTACTTGTGTTATAAATTCTGTCTTTCTTCAGGCAACAAGTGGATGGCGCTGTAAGGGGGGATGGTGTGCCTGTGAAAAAGAAGAGCAGGAGAAAAGGGCAGAAGTTGGACGAGGACACCATGATGGCACTGGCTCTGTCCCGCTCTCTGCTGGAACAGGAGGTGGAGAAAAAGCGAGAGCTGGAGGAGCAGAGGGAGATTCTGGCTCAGATCTCCAGCCCTCCTGCAGCCACAGCTCCTGTCCTAAAGTGGAAACCTGGAGCAGGTCAACTTGCCACTTTATGTCAATTTCCACAAATTCCTGTGATCGATTATTGCTTAAAATAATTATTTATTAATTTAGATTAATTTATCCTTAATAATGCACAATGGTACATTACCTATGTTTCTGTCCAAAAGTCAAATTCAACTTACCAAACCACTTTGATGACAGACTTTGGCTAAGAGATTTTAGAATGACCAAAACAGCATTTCAGGTGTTTTACATTGTGGTCGATCCACTGGTTTGTTTATTAATATTGTCCCATCGCACCTATTTTTGTCATCACATGATTTGTTAAAACAAAATCACATGACTTTTCTGAAGCACATGCTGCAATTAATTCAGTGTGTTTCCAATTTTTTTTATCTGACTTTATCAAGTTTATCTGTCTCAATTGTGCACATTTGTATTTTTAAAGTGCATCTTTTTACATGATTAGGCATCTTGGTGTTTCCACTAAGCATTAATTCATGCAATATTCCAAGAAGACTGAATGTGCAAACAACACTCAAAACACAAGCTTCCTCAAACCATATTTTTACTGTAAGTTAAACAGCATATCATTCCTGTTCTCATTCAGGTAAGGGTCGTGGAAAGAGAAGGAAGGGAGCGTCTCCTGTCCAGCCGCCGCTGCTCCTCATTCAGGACCCTCAGATTGCACTGAACCGCCTACAGGAGAGGGTTTCATCTCTTCTGCTCTGCTCCAGACCACCTTCTCCTCCAACACCCACCCTGAGCCCCTCCAGCCTCCCTCTTCAACCTCACGCACCCCTCTGGGACAAAAGCGCTCTACACAGAGGACAACCAGACACCGTTTCAGAGTTCTACACGTCTGAGCTGAGCAGCTTTATACAGCCATGGGTCGCACCACAGGTGAGAAAAATAGTTCATAAAGATCACAAATTGTAAATATAGATTAATTAATATGTAGTTAAAGCAAAAATGGGGCTTTATTAAAAAATATACAAATGCCAGGAATATATAATATGATCTAATATAATATGATATAATACAAAATGATATAATGAAATATGATATAATACGATATATAAAATAATATGATATGATATAATATAATGTGATATGAAATAATATAGGCGGCGCAGTAGGTAGTGCTGTCGCCTCACAGCAAGAAGGTCGCTGGTTCGAGCCTTGGCTGGGTCAGTAGGCATTTCTGTGTGGAGGTTGCATGTTCTCCCTGTGTTTGCGTAGGTTTCCTCCGGGTGCTCTGGTTTCACACACAGTCCAAAGACATGTTGTACAGGTGAATTGGGTAGGCTAAATTGTCTGTAGTGTATGAGTGTGAGTGTGTGTGGATGTTTCCCAGAGAAGGGTTGCAGCTGTGAGGGCATCCTTGGTTAGTTGGTGGTTCATTCCGCTGTGGCGACCCCGGATTAATAAAGGGACTAAGCCGAAAAGAAAATGAATGAATGAATGAATGAATGAATGATATGATATAATGTGATTATAATATGATATAATATAATATGAAATAATGTGATAGAATATAAAATGATATAATATAATGTGATATAAAATGATCTAAATGATTTAATAATAATATATTTTATTTATAACACACTTTCCTAAAACCCAAAGCGCTTACAAGAAAGTAAAAACAGCAAAGCATAAAACAACAATTTTCATTTATGTAAATTTGGCAAGCTGAACGCATTCTGTACTGTGCAGGAGACACGGCATGGAAGAGACGGTCTACAGCCAGTTAGGACGCAGGACACAATGCACTTTAGAAAAAAGAAATAAAAGTAAAACCACGTTATGGCAGGGGATCACTGTATATAAAAAATGGAGTAATTGTTAACTTTATTAAAACATGAGCATTGTAGTTTTTATTGATTTATTTTTTTTGTTTTGTTTTTTTATTTATTTTTTTTATTTTATATTTGAATGTTTTAATAATTTTGTTGGATTTTGTCATTTTCATTACTGTTTATTAATTTAGTTTTTGATTTGGGTTTTAAGTTAAACTAATTGCTGTTAGCATTTATTTTATTTCAGGTAAAAATATTATTACACTTCAGTGGTTTTTGTTAGCTATAACAGTTTTAACTGAGACTACTGAGGGTTTCTAAAACCAAAACAATTCAGTTAAAGGGTTATTCACCCCCCCAAAAAAGAAAGTTCTGTCATTAATAACTTGCCCTCAAGTCGTTCCAAATTCCTCAAGATCAGGGGTCTTAAACTCAAATTGGCAGGGGGCCATATCAGTGATTAGATTAGATTATATTCAACTTTATTGTCATTACACAAGTACAAGTCAACGAAATGCAGTAACTGCATTGACTGCTGTGACTGACAATTCATAGGAGGGCAGCTTTAACATTCAAGCACAAGAAAAAAAAGAGGAAACCTAATGTAATTAAGGCATTCAGACATTCTTCCCCAGAGTATCAAAGCTCCTTCTTTTTGTTTCTTGTTGTACTTATTGAAGGGGTAGTTTAAATTGCTATGAAAATGCAATTTAATAATAGGCACAAAAACAACAACAATAATAATAATAAGAATAATAATAAGAATAATAATAATTATTATTATTATTATTATGTCCCAATCAATTGTTGCTTAATCAAAAGTTTAACAGATAGAGTAAAACAGCAGAACAAAGTTTGGGTAACTTTGTTGATTCTACTGGCAATTGTTCTTCTCAATATCATTCTTTTTTGTAAAAAAAACGGGTATATTTACATTTACTTTAACATGTTCAATTCAGCCAGTAGTCAAATTTTACTAATGTACATTTTTTGATACAAATCTTAATATGCATATGAGGAAAATCTATTAAATGGGACAGTTTAAATGAAATATTAGAAAAAATGATTATATTTACACCACCAGCATAAAGTGTAAGCCATAAAGTGGAATAAAACTGATAATATTCAAACGACCCTTGAATGTTTACAAAAATAGTAAAAATTTTTTATTAAAAATAAAGAACTTGGAGACGTATATTTCAATAATTAAATCAACAGCAGAAATAATCTGCATGTGAGTTACTCAATCACACGTTCAAAGAAACCGAAAGTAAACCGAATATATAGTGCAGTACTTTAAATGTCCAGTAGGTGGTGGGGGGGTCAAAACCACAAGTAGGTATATGTGACTGCACAACAATGATAGTGATTCAAAAATATATGTTTTGTTGGGCCGAATCTCATAATATTTTTGACGTCAGTTGCGAGCCGGAGGGAGAAAAGGGAGGCCGCAAATGGCCCGCGGGTCGGCAGTTTGAGACCTCTGCTCAAGACCTTCTTTCATTTTCCGAACACAAATTTAATTTTTTTAGATGAGTTCTGAAAACCTTCTGACCCTCCATAGACAGCAATGGTCCTGAGATGTTTGAAGCCCAGAAAGGTAACAAAAGAAACAGTTCAACAGTCCATGCATCTTCTGTCATTTCATTTGAGGGAACGTGCTCTGAACTGACACTGAGGAGAAGAAAACCTTTTGAATAAAGGTGTGTGTGAGTGACTTGTGTTCTGAAGATGAATTGTCTCAGGGTTTTGGAGCGCCATGATAGTAAAAGGGAAAAAAATGTAAAAGAAAGTTAATAATTTTTGACAATGTTTACTTTGTTTTTTGAAATCTGTGTTCAATCTTCTGTACATTACTATTTTAGAAGGAAAACGACAAGCCTCTTGAAGCTACACCAGTCAAAAGTACTCCAGGTCTGCTTCAGGAAAAGCCTTCAGATCAGAGCCTGACACAGAATCGAACTACCCGTCCTCTAACCCCCTGTTCGGATACGCCGGGCACCCAGGCTCTGCAGGACCTGATGGAGCTTGCAGAGGAAGGCATGACCCTCACCCAGTATGGATATACAACATATACAGCTGCAGCGGGCAAATCAGGTAATAATCGAAATAATCTTTCATAAAATACACTCTTTTATGCGCTCCTCTCACACTCTGTCCCATATTTTTTAGACAAAGATAATGCTTTGAATGAACTTCCCTCAAGTGGATCTGCTCCAGAGGCAACTGACAGAACGACTGATAAAACAGTAAGAATTTCCTTAACTGCACTGAAAATAGAGCAAAGTCAATCTGCATACTCTTCATGTTTGTGTTTTTCAGGTGTACGTTTCAAAGCTAGCTTCTGATTTGAGCAGTATGGTGAACAACCCTCAACTCAGTGATGTGCAGTTGCAGGTGGACAGTGGCGATGTCTTTTTTGCTCACTCGTTTATGCTGTACACACGATGCCCCCTGCTGGCCAACATGGTTAGTGCATTTTTAAATCGACGCCACTAGCATAAACCGAGTGCAGACAAATCACCAAACTGTGTTTGTAGGTTCACGATTCAGGTTTTGGCGTCCAGGAGGAGGGTTTGCCTGTTGCTCGGAGGGTGCTGTTTGGTGATGTGTTGAGCGAGGCAGTGTTGGCCTTCCTGCAGTATCTTTACACTGCTCACTGTCCTCTGACGCACACACTACTACCACACATGCAGGAGCTTGCCGTTAGGTCTGTACAACAAGTTCTATGCTGTGATTGAATTTTTTGGTGCATAAAATGAAATCACAGTTGCGTATTTTGTGATCATTTTCAGATTTGGTTTAGCTGAGCTACAGCAGCAGTGTGAGGAATATTCTGGAAGCACAGATGAAAACGCATCTAAAGGCATGTTTCAAGCACCTGAACCACATTCCAGGGACCAAGAAGAGCATAAGTTTGCAGAAAGCAACTTCTTGGAGCTTCTCCAGTCAATGTGGCAGCATGAGGACAGTGAAGAGGAGGATGAGTTTAAAGAGACGTCCGGAGAGGAGAGAGTCATGGAAGAGGTGCAAGAGAGAGATGGAGAGAAAGAGGACAGAGTGGATGAGGAGGAGCTAGATGAGATCTATGAGTTTGCAGCTACGCAAAGAAAGATGGAGACAACTGCGACAGAGACTGAGGAGGATGAGGGAGATGCAAGTACATCCCCTGGAAATGAAATGATGAAGGATGAAGAGATCGAAAAAAGCGAGACTGAATCCCTCCAAGAGTCTGCCATGGTAACAAGTCCAACATCAACTCCAAATCTGGAGACTGCGAGAGTTTGTTTGATGCCAGATTTAGATGCCGGCACACATGAAAACAAAGACCCAGATGCCAGCCTTGACAAGAGCTATGACCGCTTATTCTCCCAGTCTATAGGGGAATACAAGGAACCGCCACAGACACCAGCATCCTGCTCTCAGAAACAACATTACAAGCCTTCACACACAATACAACGAAACACACCTGCCCCATTTCGCCCTTCGTGTGTCGGTGAGGTGATCGACCTGTCAATAAGCCCTCCTCTAAGCTCAGGTATGTCAGGTGAGCCTTCTTTTCCAATGCCTGGTGTGTCTCCGGTACCATATAAGGCTGAGGATAAACTCTTAAGAAAAGATATTTCAAGCTGCCCGGGAATAGAAGACCCTTCTTCCCCTCCGAAATCACACAGTAAACAAGTTGAGCTCATTGTGCTCTCAGATGATTCTGATGAGGCAATGGATGTGGATGGTAAACACAATACTAGTACCACTAAATGTGCTTTAACCCCTAAGTCTCCTATTAAATCTCCCTCAGAGCCTCCTCGCATGTCTGAAAGCTGTGCTCTTCAAGTTAAACCCACAGAAAACAGTTTTAAAGAAACTGGACCCCAAGGTCATGCTGGTAAACAGGTGAATGTTTCAAAGCAGGTGACAGTTGATACAGAAACCAAGTCTGACTGTAGCCCTGGGGTTGCAAATGAAAGTGTGTTTGATGGCTCTGCTGAAGTTTCCTGGCTGATTCCAGCTACTCCGGTACCATCCACACGATGTAGCTCAGCCCAGACATGCGTCAGCATGCGTCGAACTCAGCTATTCCCCAAATCTTGTTCTCCTTCATCTTCTTCTTCTTCATCATCTTCTGTGTTGGACAGTTTGAAACCTGCCACCTTTGCTTCTTCAAGCAGCAAATGCTCTAAAGAGAAGCAAGCACCCTTGTCTGAACTCCACAAATCAGGTCAGAGTCCCTCTAAAGAACATACTAGCACTAAAATGGATCGCTCTCCAGATTACCAGAGACCACGTCAACATCTTAGATTGTCCCAGGTTGCTTCTGATGTCTCTCATGCTAGCATCATCATGGGACGTCCAGCCCAGGGTGTCCTGCAGCCCTCAAGTAGCACCCCTCTCCATTCAGTTGGTCCCTTACAACGTCAGATCCTGTTTGACTCTCCAATGGTTGGGGAATGTGAGATTCCCCTCAGGGATAGTAGAGGTCGTTCTAGTTCATTTAACTGTCAGAAAAAGGTAGAATCTCTACAACTAAATTCTCCTTCTCCTAGTAAAACACCTGAAAAGAGCCAGCATGGATGCTTCAACCCATCCCACCAGGACAGTAGTCCTGAAAGATCAAGAGAGAGTGGGAATAATGGGATTAAGCAAATGGAAGTGGGAGAAGAGAATCTAAATCAAAGTGTTGAAGAAGTGGTTGATATATCCAGAAAGTCATTCTCTGACATGGATGAGCCTTGGAGAGGAGCTGGAGAAGAGAATCCAAACCAAAGTGTCGAGGAAGTGGTGGATATTGCAGACAACTCGTTATGTAATAATGAAGAAAGAGTGGAAAAAGAAATTCCTAATCAAAGTGTTGAAGAAGTGGTGGATATTGCAGGCAGTTCATTCTGTCAGATGGATGAGCCTCCCATTGCGTTTGACGACTCCTGGGGTTTGGATGGAGGGATAGGGAGCCAGAAGCCTCACTTTAGTCTAAGACTTGACAGCAGTGAAGGCACAGTCAGTTCACCAGGTCTCGAGAGCAAAGGACAAATGACAAGTCTACAGATCAGATCTCCTGTTGCATCTGGAGCTCATAACAAAATCCCTGATCCAAGTCCACCTCCATTCAATCCCAGCATCCCTGACCCTGATATATGGGACGATTGGGAGGAAGAAGAGGAGGTTCCCCTTCCTCTTTCTCAGAGACTGGCAGCTCCTTCTGACAAGAGAGTTGCCGAACTAAAGACTCCAGGTAAAACGACTTGTCCTACTTGTATTATATTTGCCTAAATCTTGTCTGTTCTTTCATGGCTGTGCAGATCTGTTAATTGTGCATTCTGACAGATTTTAGAAAACTGTAAAATCAACTTTACCTTTCTTTACAGTTGCATCCAGAAAGAGGAATAATGGACCATTGGTGCCCATCACTCCCATGCCAGGCTTCTCTGATATGGAGACACCTGAACTCAAAAACAGACTCAACAGGTAAGCATAAAGAGAACATGCAGGCATTAGTCCCTTTCACACAGCGATACCGGTAAATAACTGGAAAATTACCTTAACAACTTTACCGGTAAATTCAAAAAAGCGCTGTTCACACAGGCAAGTACGTTTCGGAATTTTTCCGGAAAAGACCATTCACACCTCCATGCCAAAATACCGGTAAATTCTGACATCCTTAACCTGAAAGGAGCTCTAAACGGCTGTGCTTGTTGATGGGTTCACTTTTATTTAAATCTTTAGCATTCATGCAGCTGCTTTTGTTCCAGAGACATCCAAAGGCAGAAGTGCGAACCGCAGCTAAATGTTTACACATTTGACTACATTACAAATTCTGTAGATGAATAAGTATTGTGAAGAACCTGAATGAAAACATATGGAGGAACACTTTCACATGTCGAGATGTACATAATATGTGAGTTGGCGCTCACCAGAGCACTTCAAGTGTCACACGCATCAAGCAACTAAAGCAGAGCTTGAAGGTAAACAAACAGTGGCTTATCATAAGCATATTTTTGAAAATTTTTTACACAGTTGGGATTAAGAAGAAACAAAGAAACATTATCGGACTAACAACTAGCAGCTAAATGCGTCTGGAAAAGTATTCAAAAGCTTTCATTTTCACAAACACCACGGATGAGAATGCGTCTGATCTCAGGTCAGTGCAATCCAAACGTTACGGCAATTTTCCCTATGCATTCACACAGAGCAGCTTTCCGGCAGATTACTGGTAAGGTTACAACTTCTCTTTCCAGAAAATTGCCGGAACAAATTTACCGGTATTTTCAAAAAGGGCCTGTTCACATATACAGACCTTTCCGGAAAATTGCCGGTAATTTTCTGGAATGGTCTGTATGTGTGAAAGGGGTTAATGATGCACCTAAGAAGAATGGATAGATGGGGAAAATATCAAAGTGGAAAACAAAGGCTAATTTTTACTAGAACTTTGGCAATGACGTTTAAACTGGTCACTTAAGTGCAGTTTGTGAATGATCTCAGATTATCTGGTGATCTGGTTGGGTCAATGTGTGCTTTATTTTGAAAATTTGGACTTTCATCTGAGTACAGTCCATGTTGAGTAACTTTCTAACTTTTGTGAAATTTGTAACAGGAAATTTAATAAAACTAAAAGTTTTATAGTTCAATAATTAATCCATTTATAGAGATGCATTTTCCCTCTGAATTTCTTTATTTAAAATAGTAAATCAGTTTACTTTATAATGAAACAAAGCTTTACTGTTTTTCAATATGAAAGTGATTTGTGATTATGTAACAATTTTTTATTATTGTCATTAAAATGATGTACAAATTATGAAACAGACACTAAGCATGTTGCCAAATCTGCCAGCGGCTAGCTACAAATATTATGTTGCCCATGAAAATGCATTAAAAAGCAGTCTGACAAATTGAGGAAACACATGGAATTGCAATTATTATTTTTAATATATATTATTTTACATAATAAATTGCAACATTTTTACTTTATTTACTTTGCTTTCAGGCATTAAACAATTGAGCTTTATTTTGGTGTAAAACAGTAGAGAAGCTTTCTCTCATTATTATTATTAATTATTATTATTATTATTATTTTTTGTCAACAACCATTACATTACAAAGTTGAAAAGATGTTTGCCTTATGTGGAATTTCCACATTAAACGCCACTCAATCTAAAAGCAGAGATGTGGTTTATGTGGATAATTTACTGCCAACCGAGCTGCTTGAAGAGTCTGAAAACATCTTGAGCTGCTCATTACAACAAAGCTTAATTACACTAAACGAGGTAATATTAGAACACTGTTTTATAGACCTGTAAATGCACATTTTCACATTTTTAGCTTTTGGTGAGTGTTAATAGTAGGCCATGCAGATGTGTTTTATTAAAGGATTAGTTCATTCAAAATGAAAATTAATGATGTTAATTCCTCTTCTTCATTTCATTCCAATCCTCTGAGACCTTCGTTTATCTTTGGAACATAAATTAAGATCAACTGTAATCATGTGAAGCTCCAAGAACACTTTTGTGTGGCAAATAAAACGGTAAAAATGACTTTGTTTGACTATTTTCTCTTCCTCGTCAGGTCAGGGTGTGCATGTTTACTATGGACAGTACAACATATTGCCATGAGAGTCAGCAGCACAGTACGTCTTTTTCCCCAAAGTAAACATGCACCCTAATCTCATGTGGCTAAAGAGAGTGTATAGGCAAATCCTTTTTACTGTTTGGGGCACAAAAGTGTTTTTGGAGCTTCGTATTATTACAGTTTAACCACTGAAGTCACATAGAATGTTTGACAACCTTTTTGGCTTTTTTCTGGACTGTGAACATCTCACAACCCTAGATGTCTATGGAGGGTCAGAGAGCTCTTGTAATTCGTCTAAAATATTTCCGTTTGTATTCCAAAAATGAACTAAAAGTCTCAAGGGACTGGAATGATATGAGGGTGATTTTGTGTGAACCAATTAAATACTTTCTATAGGTTTCTAATTAAATACTTGCATGCCATTTCAGTGCTTCCCACACGTGGGCAGGCCACCCATGTATATTAATATCTGCCCAAGTATATTTGGTGGTGACACATGAATTATACTATTATTATTATCCTTTTAGACTTTTTCGTATCCGTCAAAGAAAGCCAAACATTCACCATCGATTAACCAGTGGAAAACCTTCTCTCGCTCTGCACGCTTCCTACTTCTGGTTCTGTGTGGTGAGAACCATCTTCACTCACACAAACAATCTCACGTGCTCTGCAGACCAACAGAGATGCACCTTTTGTGCCAAAATGTATCCGCTCATAGTTTCTGAATCTCCTAAAATGTCCTGGATTTGGCTTTTGCTTTCACTTTCTAAAGTTGCCATTATTTGTATGCATTTTTGCGTAACCTTTTCACAGCTGACTGCGCGAGTACAGTCGCGAGAGGAACTTTAAATGATTAATTATTTAATAAACGACTCAGATTAATTTGACTATATACTTGAACAAAATCACATCTATACTGGCTGCAAAATATTTGTACACCATTAGAAATGATTAATCAACTAATTTGCCGTATTTAAATAATCTACACTTTTTATTCTTGTCATGATTGTAATTTTTTGCAATATTTTCTGTTTTCATTCCTGTTTTCTGTTATTTATTTCTCATTTGCTGTATATTTTATTAATTTATTGACGTTAATATATTATATACTTTATACATATCTAAAATGCTTTGGTTATTCTGTACAAAATATCATGCCAATAAAGTAACTTGAGAGAGAGAGCAGCCTGTGTCAGTGGGTGCACATGGCTCCTGAATAGCATAAAAGTAACAGAAATAGTGGATTTCTTTTATTTTAATAGCCTTTTTTAAATAACTTTAACACATTGAAAAGAAAAGGTGTATAACAGAGTCATGATAAATAAAAATATAGTTAAAAATCACATTATTTTTTTGTTTTCATATGTAGTTGACCATTTATATACTGTGGGTAAAAGGTGTTTCAATCCGGCTACCACCGCAAGTATATTTCAATCCTGTGGGAAGCACTGACATTTTAATACTTTCAATACTAGTCACATTGTAAAATTAGATTATTTATATACTATTATAACTATTTATATACTATTTATATCCTTTTTCTCCTCTTTGTAAGTATTCGTGGTATTAATAAACATTTACCTGACAACCAAATTTGTAGCGTCATGTTGTTTATTTCAAGCCTTCACAATACAACACGCGTTCAAAAAAACAGCTGTGTAATTCTGTAAACTGAAGCTGGAACTTTGTTTTCCAGGTACGGCGTGCGTCCGCTGCCTAAGAAGCAGATGGTTCTGAAGCTGAAAGAGATCCATCAGTACACCCACCAGCTGCAGAGCTCAGAGTCTGAGGACGAGACCTCTGGACCACGACGGCCTCCGATAGCCTCCAGCTCAAAATCGCTCTCCTTTAAGCAACCTATAGCGCCCCCTGCTGTCTCACCTGTCAAACTTCCACCAGGAGAAGAAGAGTCTCTATCAGCTTCTCAAAACTCAAACACATCTTCCACTGCAGAGTCCGAGAGGTACGGCTCCTTGCTGCTAGTTACATTGTAACATGAAATACTGTTTCTGGGTCCAACGCTCTACTCATTTGACTTAAGAAAACTCTCTCAATAGCCATTCATGATCACTGTTAGGGCTGTGATAACTAGAATGATAACAGTAAAGACATCGTTCTAAAATAGAAGCAAATATGGTGATAAAAACAATTAAATTAGGGTTGTCAAAAGTATCGATTTTGATACCAAAATCGATACTTTTGACAACCCTAATTTGCTTATATAACCATAATTATATTAAGAGTTGTCAAAAGTATCAATTTTGGTACCAAAATCGATACTTTTGACAACCCTACAATTACTGTTATCAAGATATCACACTCAACTCTTTCGCTCAATCCAGGTCAAACCCAGAGCTGTGTCTGTCTGAAGATGAAGACTCGGACAATGAGGGCATCACATCGTCTCAGGCTGTCGTGCGCGAGAAGGACAAACTCCTCGCAGTCCGTCAGTTCATCCTGTCCGATCCAGAGCTGTACAGTCGAGTGTTGCAGTACCAGCCTCTTCCACTGGCAGAGCTGCGGGCCGGCTTGAAAGCTGCAGGTATCAGGTTAGCTGCTGCTAAATTATTAGACTTCCTGGACTCACAGTGCATTACGTTCAGCACGGCCAAACAAGGCAAGACCGCAACTTCCCGTAGAAAACGCCGTGTAAAAACTACAACTGCTGGAAGAGGGAGGAAAAAAAACAACTAGGCCCAATGGGGGAGTCGATTAAGGGCTGAAACCAAATAATGTGGTAAAAAAAAGAATCAGAGGCTGTAAAAAAAAAAAACTCCAACTCAGGATCACAGCTTCGCGTGAAAGGGTTTGTATAAGAACTCATTGGGTTTTTTTTTTATTTATCAGGCCCACTTTGATGTTTATTTTGTACAGTGGTTGACGTGGAAGTATTACTTTTAAATGAATTTAAATTAAGGTTTGGATAATGTAAATAAAAGACATTTCTGTGTCACGTTTTTATAGAATAGTTGGTACTATTGTTTTTTTTTTGTGTGTTCTTAATTTCATATCGGGATTTGAAGCAGACCTGGCCACATGCAGCCAACTATTTAAAGTCAGTGTACTTCCAGCTGAAACTGAATATTGATTTGGGGGTGGGGCTTTCTTTTTGCACATCATTCCGTTGTAGCAAACTAACAGTAAGAGGAGCGTGGTTACGAATATTATGATTGAAGCCGTCAAACTGACACCAACAGAAGGACAGTCACTCCATACACAGAAGCAACTGGTAAGTTTTTGATTGAAGATTACCAAATAAGGCAACATGGCGGATCTCTGTCAGCTTACACCAAGAAGGTCACTGGTTTGAGTCCCAGCTGGGCCAGTTGGGAGTTGCTGTGTGTTTGCATGTTCTCCGGGCGCTTTGGTTTCCACCCACAGTCCAAAGACATGCAGTATAAGTGAATTGGGTAAACTAAATTGACCGTAGTGTATAAGCGTGTGTTTTCTGAAGGGGCATCCACTGTGTAAAACATATACTGGAATAGTTATCCGCTGTGGATAAATAAGGGACTAAGCTGAAGGAAAATGAATGATTACAAAAACTAACTTTTTTTTTTGAGTGGATTAACCAGGGTATCCACAGAGTCTTAAACTTCAAAAACAAAATGTTAGGCCTTAAATAATTTTAAACAGGTCTTAGTTTTCCTCTGTCCAAGTAAAGCTACCCAATCAGGATGTCATCCATCCTATCACCAACAATTCATCTTGATAAAATCAGGGAAAGAAAACTAAAAACAATTACACAGTTCCTCATGGTAATAACAGAGCAATATTTCGCTTTACATTATCTTTCATTCATACTAAATGATTAACAGAAGTAAGGGGGAGTGGACATAATATTTATAAATGGGCATGAAACTTAAGGTTTTATAACAGAAATGCATTATACAGAAGTTATACTCAATCAATTTGGACCAAAAGCCTACAAATATTTGTTTTTGATTATTTATGTAATTGCCTCCACGATAAATATACTTTTAACACTGTTAAACTTGTCAATTTAAAAAAAGGAAGTCATATTATGTTGAAAATAGTGTATACAACTAGAGTCTTCTTGTTTTGACACATTAAAGTATGTTGCTAACAAATAATTACACTTTTTTTTTTTGTGGCTAACATTTTAACAATGTTTCCCAGAGATGGGTTGCGGCTGGAAGTGTATCCGCTACGTAAAACATGTGCTGGATGAATTGGCGGTTCATTCCACTGTGGCGACCTCTGATTAATAAAGGGACTAAACCAAAAAGAAAATGAATTTTAACAGACCAGTTTAACTAAAATGTAACTGATTAAAAAACTGGTTTTTGCATGTAATACAGCAAGTAAAAAATCATTAAGATTAAACCAAAAATATACTAAGGCATGTGAGTTTTTTTTTTTTTTTTTAAATCCATTTTCATGACAAGCGCCATTGTGAACTCAAAAACATTTAATTATATCCAAATTAATTGATTTCTAAATCTACTTAAAGTTATTGAAAAGTGTCATATTGGGATTTTGAAATAGAAAATTATGAAACTGAACCATAAAGAGCCCATGAATGTGACCATTAAAAAGTCAAATATCACAGAACAAACACATCTTGAAAAAACTTTACTGGACTTTTTTTTTTTTGTTGGTTTTATATCATCACTTTTTTTCTTTTCTTTTTTTTTTTTTTGCAAAGATCTGCCACAAAAAACAGACATCTCACATCCTAACAAAGACAGAGAAGCAGAAGACAAAAAAAAAATCTCTGCTCGTCCTGGGTGTGCATGAGAGAGAGTCTGAGTCCGGCTGGGCAAACAGTTCCTCAGGACGGCTGAATTCATCCAGCCAGCAGATCTCTCACACGATCATCCACCTTAATTAAGAGAGTCAGACTGCACTGCCTCAGTCAGGACCAGCTCTTTATGCCCCATCATGCACCTGTCATGACAGGTTGGCAATGTTAGCCAGGAAACGCTGCGCCCACCACTCCTCGAGATCAATCGGCACAAAATCTGAGGGAAATACAAGAGAGACTGGCTGAGTTTTTCAAAATCGCACCAAAATGTAAGATGTTTACATTACCAATCAAACGTTTGGGGTCAGTAGGATTTTGAAATGTTTTAAAATAAGCTTCTCCTGCTCACCAAGACTGCATTTAGTTCATCAAAAATAAAGTACAAATTGTGAAATGTTTTTGCACTATAAAAGAACAAAAGTAGATTATCATTTAATTTAATCATTTATTCCAGTGATTAATGATGAATTTTCAGCTTCATCACTCCAGTCTTCAGAGTCACATGATCCTTCAGAAATCACTCTAATATCAATTATTATTAATCATGGTAATAGTAATAAAAGCAATAATGACTGGAGTAATCATTTCATTTGAAAATACATACAGTATTAAATATTTAGTTAATAAATATTTTACAATTTCTTTTTTTTTTTTTTTAAATAATTATTTTTTAGGGGTTTTCAACTTTATTGATAGGACAGTGGAGATTAGAGACAGGAAAGTATGGGGAGAAGAGATAGGGGGAGGATCGGCAAAGGACCTCAACTGCTATGTGTCGACGCACTAACCACTAAGCTATTGGCACAGACAATATTTAACAATATTTGTACATTTAATAAATGCCGCCTTGATGAACAGAATCATTTTATTAAAAAAAAAACAACCCAAACTTTTGGCCGGTAGTGTATGCGAGATGTCTGTTAAATTGGTTTGAAATTTAGCTTAATGCCACCAAAATACTAGGACTGTTTAATCTGTTTCTAGTGTGGAGCAACATGAACATTCTTTATAATGCAGCTGTGTGACAATATATACAATACAAATACAGACCATTTGATCATTTCTCTGGATTAACCTGATTTATTAAATATAGGTTTGAATCAAATGTTAATATTAGCTTTATTAGCTTCTAATAATATTTCTTTATTAATGATGTTTTTATTTGTTCAGAAAAATCTATAAATATGATAATTAATAATTAGGGCTGGGCGATTTAACCTAAAATCTAAATCTCGATTAATTGAACATTTTAACTCGGTTATGATTAATGCACAGTTCTTTTATGTTTTCGTCCTTAAAGTTCACTGTCAGGTTTTGAACAGTAAATATGCTCACAGATTACAAGTGAGAGATTTCTGAATTATTTTAAAATAACTGAAGTAAACACACTGTCTATGATTATTTACTGAACATCAGCGCTGAACAACTGAAATTAAAACACACACAGCCTATAAATAACTCACTTTTTCCTTATAAAAAAAAGTAGAAATGAATAACTTGCACTTTTGGAGACTAAGTAAATTATTTTCAATGTTTGTCATATTAAAAGTATCTCTTCTAAATAAAATAACTCGTATATCCTGTAAATAATGTTATAAAGAATAAGGTAATTGATAAAAATCATCCTGAAAAAACTTATTTAAATTGATTCAATGTGTGCGTTCTGAATGTTGATTTTGATAAATCGCCCAGCCCAATTAATAATATTACCTGTTAATTTTATATGAACCTCTTAAATGTAAAACATTAGTAGTATGTTGTCTAAAAGTAAAGATGGTGCCATTATTTATGCAAAACTGGTGTTTTAACTGACACCATTTATATTTTAAATTGGTAACTAATATCATCGGTAGTTTACTTAATAAACAAAGTGCATTTCTCTCCTCAAACACCAAACTTAATTGACTTTTTAGGGCTTTATTTTTGCGTAAAATAGCACAAATGTGTCGTGAATAAATATTTGTATTCATTTTTTAGACAACATAAAAACCGTTGCTGTTATTTTTAACCACAACAAATACGACCAACTGTCATTTTCTGAAAAATGTCATTAAAAAAAAAATTTAATTTGGAGGAAATGTTAAAAGAAGAAAACCAATATGTGACCCTGGACCACAAAACCAGTCTTATGTTGAACAGGAATATTTAATCAATAGTCAAAAATACTATTGTTGTACCAGTCAAAATGATCAATTTTTCTTTAATAACAAAAAGCATTTGAATACTAAGTAAAGATCATGTTTATTGAAGACTTTTATTCTACTGTTAATATCTGAACTCAATTCCATATGAGTAATTTGCATGTCTAAGAAGTTCATTTGCACAATGTTAAAGGTGATTTCCTTAGATAATTATGTCTCCGTCAATTATATCCTCTCCTGTAACAAACCACAAAAGTAGACTTATGACTGATTTTGTGGTCTTGACTCACATATTTACTCAAACCCATATCTATCTAAAATCTAGTAAATCCGGAGAATTTTTAAGTGGTCTCTTGTTTTTTCCTGATAGTTGTATATGTACTGAACTTTTTTTAAAACTTGAATTGTCTTAATGACAAAGGAGGCTTTCATACGGGCTGAGAAAACAAGTCAGCAAAGTAGAGAGAGACTAGTTAAAGAGCGTAAATAGGACAGAAGTGTTGGACTGACTCTTCATGCCGGGATTGGGGTTTCTCTCCGCGTACTGAACCGGACCTTTCCCGTTCTCCGGCTGGGATCCTGCTTCCAGCTTCTGCTCCACCTCCTGCCAAGCTGCAACCCCAAAACAAAACGGGGGCAATATTAAAGTACATTATGTACACTCATCAAAAATCAAGAAACATTACAGAAAGCTTTAGATATGATGGAAAATGTACAATTTACAAGTGACCATGAAGACATTTGTTACCAAAAAAAGGTCAAATTAATTCTGTTCAATGAAAATTAATAGATAAATAAACATCTATATACATACTTTTATTATAAATTGCAGTAGATTTGAAAAGTATAGACCATTTCATTGTGGTGATGTCATTGGCCCATTAACATGTCCTGCTTGTTATAAAACTATTTCAGAACTGTAACAAGAGCCAACTTAATCATAACTGAATGTTAACACAGCTATCATGACATTATTTATCAATATGGGGCTCTTTTTGCATTCTCGGAAGCTCCTGAAATTAAAAATGTAAAACAGGAAATACATTGGGACCATTGCTTTTGTTTACATCCCTCAAAATGGTCAATATTTGGTAGGGATCATGGGCAGCATGTCCTAAGGTTATTTGAGAAGCTTTAACACAGTGCCACCTAGTGTTCCAGATTTAGAAGAAAACTAAAATTGTATGTAATATATATAGTTGAAGTTAGAATTGTTAGCATTATTAGCAATTATCAGAATTATATAGATGTATAGAATTATATAGAAACATTTTTTTTATTGATTGATTAAACAGGAGTACAGAATTATACATAACAGTATATTTAAATGAATCATGTACATGAAGTATTTTTTTCTGTAGCTTTGGTATTTCTCTGTATAGAAGTTAGAGAATCATAAAAAAATGTAGCTCAATGAAAAATAGTTTATAGTTTGGTACAGTAAGCATACACTTTTTGTGGATGTGGTACTTTCCAAATAAAATAAGATTTTTTGTTATTTTGTCAATTTCCAATAATCCAGAGAACATTAAAAAACTACATTTTATCAGACATAACTACTATCTTTGTAGCATCAAATCAATATATTAGAATGATTTCTGAAAGATCACGAGACGCTGAGATCACGAAAATTCAGCTTTGTCATTAAAATTCAGTCATTCTTTTATTTATTTTTTTTTCTTTCAATGCGTTATTGAAACGAGGTGGAGAAGTAAATGATTCATTCGTCATTTATCCAGAATCTGATTGACTAAAATCCTTTATTCAGAAAACAAAACAAAGTACTGGCACAATGTAAATAGTATATTAGTAGAAAAACATGTAGTATTTTCAACATTCATTCATTCACTTTCTTTTCAGCTTAGTCCCTTTATTAATCAGGGGTTGCCACAGCGGAATGAACCGCCAACTTATCCAGCATATGTTTTACGCACTGGATGCACTTCCAGCTGCAACCCAGTACTGGGAAACAACCAACTATACGGAGGAAACCCACGCGAACAGGGGGGAACATGCAAATTCCACAATGACAACTGACATAGCCGATGCTCAAACCAGCGACCTTCTTGCTGTAAGGCAACAGTGCTACCCACCGGACCACCCCTATTTTCAATATATACTATTATTTTTCATTATTATACGCAATATGTCAGTACCAGTGTTGGGGAAGTTACTTAAACTAATGTATTAGTTCATTTCTAATTACATAATTATAATTGCTTTGTCTAAAAAGAAACTCACTTGACTCAATACTTAAAATATATCAATCTCAATGCATAAACAATATAAATTAACATCTAAATATTCTTAATATTTAAATATTATGTATTAAAAACAAAAACTTTCCATATAATGACACCATATTTCATACATACCATATATTGACTTCATTTTCTTAATTGTTTTTCAAGCATGCACCATTGTCTTACAAACTGAATCAACTTTATTTGGAAATCGGGATATTATGCTAAATATTATATATAATACATAACAGCAACAATGAAAATAATACAATTACTGTTTTGTGAACAGATTTATACATTACTAAATATTTTATTTACAGTATTTAAGATACTAGTTCATTACTAGTAGAAAATAGAAAGAAAAGAAATCCCTTATTTTTCATTGGAACAGTCATTTACAGTAACTAGTATCTTTGTAAACAATTACACCCAACACTGCTAACAACATAATCCTAGAAGACCAACTTAAATCTAAATATACATGTGGGAAAAACCAGTAGGAAACAAAGACCAATTTCTGACCACTCTCTTTACACTCTCTGAAAACTGACCGCAAGATTGTACTTAATAATAATTTAAAATATAAATGCCCTAATTCTTGATTATGCCATAATATTAAGATTGAATCATTTAAATCAGTTCACAGCACAACCTGGAAGATTCAATTGTGAATCAGAATCATCATAACTTTTAATAGTCATCAGTCAGTGCACAAAAACACAGAACTAAATTAAGACATGTTCAATCCTAATTTCAATGTATCCAAAAATACTGCTTAGGAAAACACAATAAATGCAAAACTTCTAATTATCTAATCTAACTAATTAGCAGTTTAGAATTTAGAAAGAAGTTTAGAAATAGAAAAAAAGGACATCTTGCTGAAATGGCTTCTTTTACAATCCCTATTCTTACTAGAAGACTTTACTGAATACATTTTCATTTATTTATTCATTTATTTCATCTTAGTCACTTTATTAATCTGGGGTCGCCACAGCGGATTGAACCGCCAACTTATCCAACACATGTTTTACACAGCGAATGCTCTTTCAGCTGCAACCCATTACTGGGAAACATCCATATACACTCATAAACTACGGCCAGTTTAGTTTACCCAATTCACCTATAGTGCATGTCTTCAGACTGTGTGGAAAACTGGAGCACCCAGAGGAAACCCACACGGAGAACATGCAAACTCCACACAGAAATGCTAACTGACCCAGCCAAATCTCGAACCAGCGACCTTCTTGCTGTGAGGCGATTGTGCAACCCACTGCGCCACTGTGACGCCAACGTACATTTTATCAACTGCAAACATTAAACTTCAAATGAGTAGTATTTGATCGAATAGTTAAACTGTATTGCTTTTATCCAGAGTAAAGCTTGCTTTTATTCATTCTCTTTTCGGCTTAGTCTCTTTATTAATCTGGGGTCGCCACAGCGGAATGAACTGCCAACTTTTCCAGTACGTTTTTACGCATCGGATGCCCTTCCAGCTGCAACCAATCTCTGGGAAACATCCACACACACTCATTCACACTCATATTGAATTTAATTGCGTCGCCCGCAGCTTGCTTTTAAAACAGTGTTATCTATATAGTGATTGAATCATTGTTTTGAGTTGATTCTTGAATCAATGATTCATTCAAACCAGTTCACAACACAACCTGGATGATTCAGTTGTAAATCAGAATTGTAGTATTCTTCAGTCAATGAACAAAAACAGACAAACAATCTAAAAAACAAGTTCAGTCCTAATTCCAATGTATCACAAACACTGCTGTACTACCCTTTTGTTATGTTTAGGATGAAAACATCCACTAAATTCAACTGCTGTAAAATTTATATTGTTTTTCACATAAATCTGTTAAATCAACCTCAGTCCTGATCAAAACTACTAAATTGTTTAGAAAATTACAGGATTTTAACTCTTTAATTGCCAAATTCACAAATAATGTCACTGATTGGGTGAAAAAAAACACACACACACACACACACACACAAAATGACATTTTCATTATAATAATTAACTGTGGACTGGATTTTTTTAATCACAGTTTTGCATAAATGTGAACGATTAGTAACAACATTGGCTTTGATGCAATGTTAGATTTTCATTTTTTCTCCTTAATTCACTGTTGGTGGCTATTTTTGCCCCATTGTGAATTCCATTATAACCATGTTTGATGGTGCATAAATACACAGTCTTTGTTTTTGTTTACTCCATGTAGTTCTGAGAGCTGAGATGCATATTTAGATTTTCTCAGACACATCAAGGTAAGTGCGCAAAGGTCACTCTCACACACTCAGTCACACACATACACACACTTTAATTTGCTGTTATACTCCATATAAAATCCAGAAGCAAAGCTTTTTTTGCACAGGCCTATCTAAAGGATTAATAGTGCCAACTGATGATCAACAGGGAAACAGCAGGGAAAACCACCAACAATCAAAAATGCATGATTATATGCTGTCATGGTTTTGTAATCAAAAAAATTTGGTTATAATAAAAAAGTCAAAAGATGCCACCATTTGGTAAATTAAGGAGATTTTTTTTAAATAATCAAAAACAATGCACCAAAGGCAATGTTGTTTCACATGTCCAAGACTTTGATAAAAGATCAAAATAAATCCAGTCCACAATTACTTTTTATATGTAAAATAAATTATTTTGTGTGCTTTTTTCACACAAATCAGTAACATAATTTATAAACTTGGCAATTAAAAAGTTAAAATCCTGTAATTTTCTAAACAATTTAGTAATTTTAATTGGAAATGACAGCAGCACGGTGACAACAATAAATACAGAGACTTAAAACTTTTACTTTAACACATTTTTACCCAATAATGGGTTTTATTTCTGTATTGGTGATCGCGATCACGAACAGATCTTTTCAACCAGATCTCCTGGTTCGAAATCGAACTGAATCATTAAAGATCTGAACTTCTCATCACCACTGTGTATCTAACCTCAAAAGCAGCCTTGCACACAAATTTTACTTAAGGCTGCTGTGCTGTTGTGTTTGATATTGAGGATGGATAGATGGTAGTAGTAGTAGACAGTAGTGTTCATGTGTCCTCTGAATACATGTTTTAAAAAATGTTTGGTTGAGTTTTTAATTGAATCTGATGATTTTGAATCCTGCACCCAACAAATATCCTTATTTAGAAAAACAAATACACTAATACTGAAACTAATATGAACTAAACTAATGCCGAGTTCAGACTGCATGATTTTCAAAGTAGTCGTGTCACAGATGTTTTCACACTGCATGACTATCTGGGCTAGCGTTTTGTCGCTGCTTTGTTTACACTGCAAGATGGATGGGCGACAGGGGCTTTCACATTGCATGACTTTACAATAGGAAGAATCGCCGACAGCTTCGTCCAAACTACGTCTCACAGCCAAAAAAACACGTAGTATATCTTTTGTTATTAATTTCATAACGAGAAAGAAGCCTTTAGTGGGGTAGAAACTACATATTTGCTCACCTGTGTTTGAAGGGAATTAGCAATTTCTCCTCAACTTTCTTTTTTTGATCTGGTTGTGGTATTGCTCAGATGACACGTCAAACAGACACAGGTGCTCCTGCCAAATTTCCAATAGTTTTTCCTCCATTTCTTGGGTCCAAATAAACTCAAAATGAGCATTTTAAACTTCTCCCCCAGCTTCCCGCTGGCCTGCAGGTACACACACTAGTGGATGCCGCTCTCTCATTGGCTGTAGGCGATCGCTGACGTTAATTTCAGTCAAAACGCATTTCACACCGCATGATTTGAATCGCTGACCGCTCCAGATATTTAGCATGCCAAATATTTCACAGGCATCAGCGACTCATCGGCGATTCTCTCAGATCACATCTTTAATAGTTCACATTGTGTGATTGTTACTCTCGTTTGTCTGCGATTTCTCAAAACCTGTCGGCGAGTCAAAATCATGCTGTCTGAACTCGGCATAAAACTAAGCAATTTCAAAATATAAAAACCTTTAGAAGTAAATCTACTTCTAAAAACTAATTAAAATGAACTGACTTTCAAAACAAAAAGTCAAAAGTGAAATAAAAACTAAAACTAATGAAAAATCCTAAACTATTAATCAAAAACCCCAAAATATTAATGTGATGCACTAAGGCAGTTTAATTTAGTGGATGTTTTCATCCCAAACACAACAAAAGGGTAGTAAATTTGCCCAGAGTGTATCGTTGAGGTTTTTTTTTTTAAATGTCAAAACATTTTCTCAAAATATGTGCCAAAATAAGATTCATCACCAACAATCATTCAGCTAGCTAAAACACAGAAGTTATAGGCAAATTAAACTCGAAATCACCCCTGAGTGCATGAAAACATCCCCAACAGCTCATAAGGGTTAATAATAAATAAGTTTAGAACTTGAAAAACATGCTCTTCTTTCAGGACAAAATTTAACCCACCCTAAACCGGTTGTGAGATTTCACCGGATTATGCAACACTTTTCTACAGCTTGTAAAGTTGTTTTAGAAAACATTAAGCCTCAGACTAGCCTGCCGTTGTACAAAAGAGTCTAAAAGCTGCCCTTGAGGTGGCGTTGCATCAGCCTGCGGAGGAGGGGTCTGGCCTGTAGACAAACACCTCCTCTGCAAGATAACAATTGCCCTTCTTCACACAAACTCTGATGAACTGACCTCCCGAAGCACGTTAATGATACTCTGAACCCAAGTGATCCACATCTGCAGTTTAGTTTAGTTTAGTTTGCATGACCTCAAGACTCGCCAATCTGTGACACTTTTGAGTTGTGGAGCCTTGAATACTTGGAGTTCATTGAGGTCTCTAACCAGCCTCAAGGTCTTAATGGTCAAGGTAACCAGGATATTAAGAGCAGCGTTCTGGAAAATTAACTCACCCTCGTAAACAAACCGGACATTTTCCTCGTGAGCTGGTGTGAATCCTTCAGTAGTGCTGTCGGCTTTTGGAGAGGTGGATCTGTGGTACCGCTTCCCGTTCAGACGATGAAACACAATCTTGGGTGCTGGTGAACTGCACAAACAGTGGGAGATTGGAAGATATACAATAACATTGAGTGAGAGTAAATTAGAAATAATAGTATAGGTGTTAAGCTGTTAATTCTTTCATTTTCTTGATTCGTTCCATCTCAGTTTCTTCATTATTGTTTGGAATTACAGTTACTAATTATTTGGACATCCATTCACTTTCATATAAAGGGTAGGTCTCAAACTCAATTCCTAGAGGGCCGCAACTCTGCACATTTTTGCTCCATCCCTATTCAAACACAGTTGATCCAAATAATCGAGTGTTCAAAAGTGTCTTGAACACCTTGTTTAGTCAGATCAGCTGTGTTTGAATAGGGTTGGAGCAATTCCAGCCATGGGGACAAATCCTGAAATGCGCCTATCTACTTTTATTTTTATATATATATATATATATATATATATATATATACTATCTTCTATTTGACATTTTAAATGAATGCAATCTCTACATTTTAATTGATTAGTTTTCTTAAAATGAATTTACAATTATATATATATATATTCTTTGATTGCTAGACTGCTCCATGATGGATATTTTAATATTTTATTTGGTAATATTCTAATTATTACACAACATTACATTATTATAATATTATATTTGATTGTATACAAAATAATATTTAATTATGTTAAAATTGTATTTGTTTAACTGTCACCATAAAAAATATAGTAGAAAACAATGCTATATATAGTTCATAGGTATAATTTACACTTCTAGATATTTATTGGGGGTCCCCAAACTCCTGGGGCCCCAAGCGGTCACTTACCTCAATTATTGGTTAAATCCGCCCCTGGCTGTGGCTCTATAGAAATCGAGTTTGAGACCTATGACAAAGTGTGTGTTCTTTGAAGTATAAAACTATATATCTTAACAGGTTTGAAATGACTTGAAGCGAGAGTACATGCAAATTCTATCATTTCTCTTTTTAACCTTTGAGTTTCTTCTGTTGAAACCTGTAACCACTGACTTCCACTACGTTTTCCTGACAATATAAGCGAATGATTATACGTTTTTAGCTTTCCTTAAAACATCTTCCGTGTTTAAAGAAGAAGGAAACTCAAAAAGGTTTGGAATCGCTTGAGAGTGAGTAAATAGTGAGTAAATTTCCATTTTGGGGTGAACTGTCCCTTTAAATGAAAAGCCTATCACAATATTTCGGTGAACTGTCCCTTTAAGACCAAATACTTCCTTACACAACCTCGTTTCTATAGTGACGCGTTATAAAACCCATTTGTTAAACAAATTAACATAACCACCACCATCATCAATGAATCGCTGTTCGGTTATCAAACATTCAAATGACAGGACGCAGACGTGAACGCTTGTCGTAAAAATCGCAGCACATGGAGCTGCACAACGTCCTTGTGGGAATATAGGGGGTGTGACAAGCATGTGCTTGAATTATAATACCCCCAAAAGATCAAATATTAATCTCTATATACAGAAATGAGTACCGACAGAATCTTCGACACAGTCTTCAAACACGCCGACACTCCACGCGCTCTCGTTCACGCGCACGCGCTACTGTTGCAAGGTCACACGGCGCTGCAAAAACATGCGACTCTGGCAAAGGGGTAAAAACAGCACGTCCTGATTTATGAATGAGGCCACCTTGTTGTCCGTGGATACTTTTAAATGCCCTCTGCGTACAAACGAAACAAGGACGCTGGGGCACTTTAAAACGTGCAGTTAAATCATGTTTAAGTTTCCCCTCAGCGACCAAACTCACGTGAGGAGATCAATCAGGTACTAGATGTGTTACATTATATCACTCACTCTGATACAAGCCAGTGGCTCTGCTTCTGTTTCAGGTCGTTTCCTTTGCTCTCAATCTGTTGCGTAGGGCCTGAAAGAGAGAAGATATATGTGTTAATACATCTGCCAATATCTAGAAGTGGCTCGTTTTTTAAATATACTCCATAACAGCGTTAGGAATCAGCGATATTGCGTCGTCTGCATGCTGTTCCCATTCACCATACCTGTTCTGCGTTGTGTAACAAGTTTGCTGGGACCTCTGGTTATTGTGTACATCATGTGAGAGACGGTTTCTGGAGAACCCCTGCGGCACGATAGATCCACGCGAGGTCTACGGATCGGTCAGTGCGAATGTCACGATTAAATGCACGCCTGAAAACGTCACGCGATCCCCCTTTAAGACGGAGCTCTCTTGACGCAGCCACCGTGGAAATAAGCGGTGTCGATCCCGTCTGCAAATCTGCCGGTCAGACGCTTGCAGAGAGCATATGCGAGTGGACTTAAGCGCCCTTGTGTTTACTTACAGCAGACGTAAGGTCAGTCAAGGTTAAGAGCGTTTATTACCCTAATTACGCGCCGGGCTAATTCGCAGAGCGTCCGGTGTGTGTGTGTGTGGGATGCGTCTCTCCTGGGAAACTTTCAGAGTTCTGGTTCAGGCTGGACTCTACTGTAAATTCGGACGGTCAGTTCGCAACCTTCTTCCGTGACGTCACGACACGCCCCCCGCGACGTATAACTAGGGTCACCTTTCACCCACTCACCTTGTGGACACCATCAAACGGGCTGTGTGTGCAATCTAAACACGGTTTCATCATGCCGCTACAAACGCAACTGATAAACGTGTGTAAAAAACGAGATAAACCGCAGGCTGCGTGCATTTGCGTGGATAGGAGGCGCTTGAATGCACCACGTGGGAGGCATGCGTTGTGTAAAATCTAAACATCATTTTCTAAATGCCTTCAAACGTGCAACTGATTCAAGTGTACAGTAAAAACATCTCGCGATCAAGTAAATGGATTGCGTAAATGTGCGCAGCTGCGATGCGCCTGACGCACCACGTGGGAACTGGTCAGACTTGGTACACATTAATTAATACTGCTGAACTTTGCTGTGTGTGATAAACCAAATGGTTAATCCTACTAATCTGCGATGGAGGTACTAAAGTTGCACATTTATTTAATTACTTGTTTATATAAATCGAAAAAAAAGTGAGGAGAAACGTCTGAGGTAATGGTTACACAACTGTTATAGATAGTACAGCAGCCATTGAAAAGCAAATATATAGACAAGGTGGCTCTTGTTTGAGAATTTATTTGTTTTATTGTACAATAATTGCCCAAGAAAGCCGATAAACATGCCATTTTCAAGTAATCCTGAATTAGTATTTCTGTGTCCAACATAAGGTTGGCGTTTGGTAGCTGCCTGAGAACTGACCTCAAGACCACGTTTATTGCTTATATCATAAATATCTCGGTTCCCTTAAGGTAGATATAATTACAGACTTGCTGTTTTAAATGTAACCTGTTCGTTAGCTATTAATACCAAACATTTTAAATATGAAATAAACCTAATTAGCAAGAATTCATGTCATGAATGCGAAACAAGCCACAGGTTAGACTAAATATCTCAATAAATAATGCTCTATTTCCACACAAATCAAGTAGCAGAAAAGGAAAAGCAGGTTTAATGAATGAATTCCCTTCCCTTTTCTCCAAGTCGTTCTTTGATTGGCATTAAAAAGGAAACTGTATTTAAGAAAAAAGCAGGATTATATCTGAATAGTGATAAATTGGCTCACCTGAGTGGGTGTGTACAGTACATTCGAACACTGATATTTACATCTCCTGTATTGTAAAATTCACACAATGAAAGCACTTGGTTACCCTGTGAATTCAAGTCTCTACTGCATGCTAACTAAACAAACCTAAACAATTCAACACAGACATATACTTCTATCTTTTGAGTGAAGCAAGTTTAGTCATTGAATTATAAAAGGCTTAAACAAACATTGCACCATGTGGTGTTTCAGTAGTGAGGTTCGCAGTCCTCCACTAGGCTGTCAGTGATGTAGTTGATCTTCAGTAGTTGCTGGTAGTACTGCTTCTCTACTGCTGTATTCACCGTCCAGCCCACCACCTCTACCCCTCGGGCTGCCCAGTATTGCACATAGTCCCTGATGGAGAAAATTAATTAATTAAATAGTGAACATCAAAATGATTAATACACTCTTCCACACTGTAGATGGCACTGAGGAATGGATATAAACTATTGTTCCTACACAGAAGTGTAGGCAGGTTTACTTGTGCAGTTACAAAAAAAACACACTCTACTCTTTCTATGCACTTGCAACCCACAATATGATTTTTGATCCCCCGCCCCCCCTGTATATCTAAAGAATGATCCGGGAATGAAGTGTAAAACCAAATGGAAGTTTGTATTTTAGCTTTTCTGGTTATATCATGGGCAGCACGGTGGCGCAGTGGGTAGCACAATCGCCTCACAGCAAGAAAGTCACTGGTTCAAGCTCCGGGTGGGTCAGTTGAAATTTGTGTGGAGTTTGCATGTTCTCCCCGTGTTTGCGTGGGTTTCCTCCGGGTGCTTCAGTTTCCCCTACAGTCCAAAGACATGCGCTATTGGTGAATTGAATAAACTAAATTGGCCGTTGTGCATGTGTGTGAACGTAAGAGTGTGGGTGTTTCCCGGTGTTGGGTTGCACCTGGAAGGGCATCCGCTGCGTAAAACATATGCTGGATAAGTTGGCGGTTCATTCCACTGTGGCAACCCCAGATTAATAAAGGGACTAAGCCGAAAAGAAAATGAATGAATGGTTACATCATAGTTGTTTTCAGTGAATTTTTAGCTAAATACTTTAAATACATTGTGCACATTTTACGAAATATACATACATACATACAGTTGAAGTCAGAATTATTAAACCCCCTTGGATTTTTTTTTCTGTTTTTAAATATTTCCCAAATTATATTTAACAGAGCAGGGAAATTTTCACAGTATGTCTAATAATATTTTTTCTTCTGGAGAAAGTCTTATTTGTTTTATTTCAGCTAGAAAAAAAAGCAGGTTTTAATATTTTAAAAACCATTTAGGGTCAAAATTATTAGCCCCTTTAAGCGAACTTTTTTAACCTAATTAACCCAATTAAGCCTTTAAATGTCACTTTAAGCTGTATAGAAGTGTCTTGAAAGATATGTTAAATATTATTTACTGTCATCATGGCAAAGATAAAATAAATCAGTTATTAGAAGTGAGTTATTAAAACTATTATGTGGAGAAATGTGTTGAAAAATAACTGGTTCTAATAATTCAGGGGGGCTAATAATTCTGACTTCAACTGTACTTTTTTCTTTTGATGTTTGTATTTAGACTTCAAAATTCTTAAGAAATATTCTGCAGTACTTGATTTTAAAATTAACAAAAGCACCCAGCTCCAGCACCAAATAATGTAATCATACTAAAAACTAGATTTAGGGTGACAGACATCATGTCAGATCTATTTCTATTATTCTGACTTAAGAAAAATCATATTTTATCCCATATTTCACTTTTCCATTTCATTCTTCATTGCTGATCATCAAGGTTGGGCAAAAATCCTAGCGCACAATTTTCATCTCTACTTCAAACCAGCGTCATCGATAGACTAAAAAAAATCAGTTCTTCTGACCATTTTCTTCTGTGTTTGGAGTCCTTTTCTCTAGACGCCAGTTTGATGGTTTTAGCAACAATATTCGTAACCACACCCCTCTACCGTTAGTTTGCTACATTATGTTCAAAAAGAAAGCCCCGCCCCCTACTCAGTATTTAATTTCAGTCAGAAGTACATCAACATACTGAAATAGAATTATCAGCAACTTCCGATTCACACAGACTTTAAGACTAGCAATGTGTGCTAGCAAAATAAACATCTTGATTTCATGCAGTTTATTTACCTCAGGGATGTCGTTTTCCAAAACTCATTAATTCAACCAACTTTCTAACCCCAAGTATGAACAAAAATGTCATTTCTGACAGCACTAACAACCTCTAAAGTTCCACTATTAGGCCTTAATAATGGACTCTGAGAATAGAAGTGTTGCAGTTTATGTAGCAGTGGTCATTTCAGCAGTTATATACAGTTGAAGTCAGAATTATTAGCCAACTGCATATTTTTTCCCCAAAAAGATGATTTTTTTTCAACATTTCTAAACATAGTAGTTTTAATAAGGGCGACGCAGTGCATGTTCTCCCTGCGTTCGCGTGAGTTTCCTCCGGGTGCTCCGGTTTCCCCCACAGTCCAAAACATGCGGGACAGGTGAATTGGGTAGACTGAATTGTCCGTAGTGTATGAGTGTGAATGAGTGTGTGTGGATGTTTCCCTGAGATGGGTTGCGGCTGGAAGGGCATCTGCTGCGTAAAACAAATGCTGGATAAATTGGCGGTTCATTCCGCTGTGGTGACCCCAGATTAATAAAGGGACTAAGCCGACAAGAAATTGAATGAATAGTTTTAATAACTAATTTCTAATAATCTTTGCCATGATGACAGTAAATAATATTTGACTAGATATTTTTCAAGACACTTCTATACAGCTTAAAGTGACATTTAATTAATTAGGCAAGTTATTGTATAACGATGGTTTGTTCTGTAGACAGACGGAAAAAAATTGCTTAAAGGGGCTAATAATATTGACCTTAAAATGGTTTATAAAAAATTTAAAACTGCTTTTATTCTAGCTGAAATAAAACAAATAAGAAGAAAAAAAATATATATATATATTATCAGACATACTGTAAAAATTTCCTTGCTCTGTTAAACACCATTTGGGAAATATTCAAAAAAGAAAAGAAAATTAAAAGGGGGGCTAATAATTCTGACTTCAACTGTATATAGTCATCGCTTCTCTGTGACAGACAATATATTTAATGCACAGTTTATTTTAGGACTTGTGGTAGGAGATCTTACAGTAATGTAATTCACATAATGACATGGCTTGACAATTATAACGTTAATGATACGGTGACTCACGGCGAGATGAAGTTCTTCTGCACCAGGAAGGCAGAGACTCCACACAGGTTCCACAGCAGGTGATGATGAGCCCAGTCCAGAAGCACGTCTAACACCTGCATCCAGTGCTGTTTCCATGCAGGAGAGAAGCGCGGCGTACCGTCGCCAAAACGGCTGAGACTCCACGGCCGATGGGTCAGTGCGGTCAACACATCCGGATCCGCCTGCCGCATCTGGAGAAGAGGTAAGCAGATGATTTTCATATTATCTGCATTATTGATTTTAAAAAAAAGCATTGCTGGTTCAGATTACATGATATTAATCTAATATTAGTCTGTTCTGTTTGATGTAGGGCAGTGGTCATCTTGATTACAGGTATTGCACCTCCTCTGCTGCATAGAGTTTTGCACATTTCTCTTATTTAACACACTGATTTACATAACCAGCTCAATAGAAAAAGGCTTCCTACACAGTGTTCCTAAACCTTTCATTCACTTTGGAAAGTTCATTCATGGTTTACACCATTTACATGAACGCCACTGCATGCAGCATCTTCTTCACACAAAGTTGACACGTACTAAAGAGGTGTGACATAATATATCCCCTGTAAATATGCCATTCTAATGAATCGTTTAGACTCCCTTCCAGCTGGAATCATGGCAGAATATCATGTGGAGTTCACTTCGCAGGGCACTTATGCTTAAATTAGAACAAACGTCTGAAGTAAAAAGAGAAACATAAAATGTGTTGAGAAAATCTGATATAGGGTGTTGCGATGTGACGTCTGAGTTGTCTGATAATGCACAGATGTTTACATTAGGGATGCAGCGAAATTCTGGGCCAAATCCGAAAATTCTGGATGCACCAAAAATGCTATATAATTATTCCTGAATTATTTTACTAAATAGTAAAAGTAATTTTGTGAGACTTTTTAAATTTAACTCAACTTAAATTCTACGGATATTAAAAAACACAAGCCAATAAATACCTTGAGTAAAGGTTTATTTTGAGTGAACTAGGCGAGAGATGTCATTTTACCAGTGTTGCCTTGACAGCACAGTATTGCAAGCAGCAAGAACAAGCATGCTACATAGAAATGTCCTGTCAGCACATTATTGAAGCTGACTTTGCTTTTCAGGTGAGCTTGTGTGGTTCATGCATAGATGTTCATGTGTACATGAGCAGAATATCCAGAGTGGAATATTAAGCTATTTTGAACTTTGAATAAACATGTGCAATTTAGGCCCCATTTACACTAATACGTTTAAGTTTTAGAACGGCGTTTTAGAATAAAAACGGTCTGTGTCAACACTGGCATTTCACCTGCCATTTCTGAAAAGATATCAGTCGACACTACATGCTAAATGCACATCACGTGACCACACACACACACACTCTGGCATGAGCTGCAGCGTATGCGGACGTCTAAACCCCAGGCAGTCAGCGGGTGCTTTTGAGCACACCTCCCCAGGTGAGAGCAGCACACATCAAACAGTTCATCAGGGATTTACCGCTGGATCTTATCTCACTATATTTGTTAAACGTGATAATTCATTCACCTTGTCTATATGTAACAACTCTTTGGTCTTTTGAATCTCTTGTTCTCAAGTAATGTGTTTTGGCTGAGCGCAAAGATAAGTTAATATATTAATTAATGTAACAGCGTACACTCATTCTGCACATTTGACTGATTGCTTGCCTTTATTTTCTATGTTGTATAAACTTGAAAGTGAGACAGCTTAGTCAGGGTGATGCGAATGATGTTATAAAGTACACTGTTCCCTTTGAAGATTTACCCGATGTGTCCTCGGGAGTTTGTTTTCCATATATAACTTGCACAGTCTGAATTTATAAGGAAAAGGATGCAAGACTGAACTTTGAGTACTTAATATTGAGAACAAGCCCCAATCTGCAGCCACGTCTCCGTTTTCAGATGTCTCAGTTTTCCTCCATCCACACTGACACAGAGCAGCAGCGTTTTTAAAACCAAATTGGCCTCTTCAACGTTTTCAAAATGGTTTGTTTCCGGCACTCGAAAATTCTGGGGTAGTGTCGACGGAAGGTGTAGCAAAACTTATGTGTTTTAAAACTAAAACGTATTAGTGTAATTACTAATTACTTTTAGAATGAAAACGCGTCCACACTGGCGTTTCACCTAGCATTTCTGAACAACTCTGGGTCTACATTACACCGCTGAAAATGCACATCACGTGACCACACACACACACACACACTCTGGCATGCACTGAAGCGTGCTTTGAGCACATCTACCCATATGAGAGCTGTGCAAGTCAGACTGTTCATCATGGATCTACCGCTGAATCTAATCTCACTATATTTGTTAAACATGATATTTAATTCATCTTCTTGTCTATATCTAACGACATATTCCCCGACTTTAGTCTTTTGAAACTATTACTTGTTCTGCGGTCTCGTGTTTTGGCTGAGTGCAGAGATGAGTTAGGTTAATATATTAATTAATGTAACCACGTACACTGATTCTGCATGTTTGACTGATTGCTTGCCTTTATTTCCTATATTGTCTAAACTTATTGTGCGTTATACTTTTATAATGGCCATTATTGAGTATTAAAACTGATATTAAATGAAAGAGACAGTATGAATGAAAATTAAAGGAGGCAGTAATGTTATAGGTCCTGTTTGTTATAAATATGCATAAAGATGACAGTCATATAAATATGTAGCTACATGATGCCTCAACATTTTTGGTGTCTGTTGATAAGTTGATAATATCAAAATAAAAAAGTTAGTTTTTTCCTATCAAACTTGCGGAGTCTGAACTTACAAGAAAAGGATGCAGGACTGAACTGTGTGTAGGCTACTTAATATTGTGGAAAAGCCCTAATCAGAGAGGCAAATGTCTACAGCCACGCCTCCATTTTCAGATGTCTCCGTTTTCCCCCATCCACAAAAACACGGAGCAGCAGCGACCTCTTCAGTGTTTCTAAAACACTTGGCGCTCAAAAAATTCGGCATAGTGCGGATGGATGGCCTAACCATATCAAAATTTATGCGTTTGAAAACGAAAACGTATTAGTGTAAACAGGGCCTTAGTCGACAGTGTGCTCTGCTGCTTTTGACTTTGATCTGCACAGCAAAAAAACACACTTGTGGCACAAGCCATTGAAATGAATGGGTTTCATAGCACAATACTTTCCAAATCTAGTCTAAAAGCAGCTTCACACTGTGCAGTGACTGCAGCTGGAGGGCAGTTTCTGGGCAGTGTGGCGCAGCATATCCTTTTTTTCAGCTTATATTTTGTAAAGTTTACTTCTTTCACCTGAAAAATTTTAAAATGCCACTTTCAGATTAATCATTTTTTGGCAGCAGAAAATTTGGTGCATACCAAGTTGATATTTTGTGGTCCTTCACAACAGTTCTAACACATTTTTAAAAAGGGAAGCAACACGTATTGACATATTCCACAGATATATGAATCCAAATCACACAATTCACCACACTGAAATATTGTGTAGTCTGAACCCAGCATGTCAAGAAATTACATATACAGTTAAAATCAGAATTATTAGCCCCCATTTGAATTCTTGTTTTTGTTTAAATATTTCCCAAATGTTAAACAGAGCAAGAAGATTTTTACAGTGTGTCTGATAATATTATTTCTTCTAGAGAAAGTCTTATTTGTTTTATTTCAGCTAGAATAAAAGCAGCTTTTAATTTTTAAAAAAACTATTTTTAAGGTCAAAATTATTAGCCCCTGTAAGCTATATATTTTTTCGATAGTCTACAGAACAAACCATCATTATACAATAACTTACCTAATTACCCTAACCCGCCTAGTTAACCCTTTAAATTTCACTTTAAGCTGTATTGAAGTGTCTTGAAAAATATCTAATCAAATATTATTTACTGTCATCATGGCAACGATAAAATAAATCAGTTGTTAGAAATGAGTTATTAAAACGATTATGTTTAGAAATGCGTTGAAAAAAAAATTCTCTCTGTTAAACAGAAATTGGGGGGGAAATAAACAGGGAGGCTAATAATTCTGACTTCAACTGTATATGTTATCCTGAGGCGACACAATGGCTCAGCGGTTAGCACTGTCGCCTCACAGCAAGAAGGTCGCTGGTTTGAGTCCCGGCTAGGTCAGTTGGCATTTCTGTGTGGAGTTTGCATGTTCTCCACATGTTGGCGTGGTTTTCCTCCAGGTTCTCTGGTTTCCCCCACAAGTCCAAATGCATGCACTATAGGTGAATTGAATTGGTCATCGTGTATGTGTGTGAATGAGAGTGTATGGATGTATCCTGGCACTGAGTTGCAGCTGGAAGGGCATCCACTGCTTAAAACATATGCTGGATAAGTTGGCGGTTCATTCCGCTGTGGTGACCCCATGATGAATAAAGGGACTGAGCCAATAAGAAAATCAATGAATGATTGTTACCCTGTAGATGACTTTGGGCTCAAATGAGCAGACGATGCTTGTGTTGTAGAGCACTGGATATTTCCGAAATAACTCTTTTAGAGCTGCAGCTGCCTATAAAAGAAAACAGACAACATGCATGACTGGATAATCATTCTGGTCTGCTGATGTAAGAATCATTAAATCAACAGACTACTTTCATTAGTAAAGATATCTGTGGATGCAAAGAAATGACGGACTCATGCAGAGCAAAGATAGTTGTGACAGTACCTCATCTGGATGACCTTTAACGTCAAAATAGATGGTCAACTGGTGCTTAATGCATTCCTCTACTGCCTCCTGCAGCGTCGGGACCTTCTCGCCTCGGAAACGGTCACTATTTGACAACAAACACAAGCATACCACCTGCTGTCTTTAACCTGGTCATGCTCGGTTTATGAAATAAGACTGCCTTCAGTTCTGACCTGAATCTGTGTTTGGCGGCTGCGTCGAGTTTACGCAGTTCAGAGAAGAGCAGCTTGTTCAGTGGTCCTGAGCCGTTTGTGGTTCGGTCCACAGTTTCGTCATGCATAAGTATGGGAACCCCATCAGCTGTAAACTCCAGGTCCAGCTCCACACCCGTGGCTCCATTCTCACTCGCCTTTCATTTAGAAATGAGTGTTACTATTTTTTTTTCTTTTATTGTGAATATGTACAAACTTAGAACAAGAATAGACATCTCACAACAATTATTAACAAATAAAACAAAATAAAAATGAGAGAAATTATATTAGCTATACAATCAAAGTATAAACAGATGCCAGAGGTAAAATAAATAAATAGGTAAGATAATAATAATAATAAAAGATTTAATTAATCAAATGGAATTTACATATAGCTTCATATGTTTTTAGCTTTTCTGTTTCTAATGTTACACAGTGTAGTGCCATAATGTTTAATCTCCTTTATAAAATGTTCACAATTTGGCTTAGCTTTGGCCAGTTGTTGACATGAATATGATATTTTCCTAGTAATATTCTAAGTTATATAAATAAGTTGTACTCTATAAATAAATTCCATCTTGTACTAAAGCAAACATGACATGATATAATCCAATTTGTATTAGTGTACCAAATGTCCTTGAAATAAAGTTAGACACATCAATCCACAATAATTGAGTCTACACATTAAAAAAACAAATGAGTAACAGATTATTTAACAATAACACAAAAATCGCAAGAGTTTTCTCTGTCCACTTCAAATCATTCAAATAACTCTTTTACAAGATAAATTCTGTGTAAAATGTTACAAGATACCCGTCTTTATTACTTATAAAAACTGTTTTTGTTAGTAATCATACTTTTTTCTACTAAATGTTTCCAAATTTAGATGACCAGGAGACTGTTTAACATGTTATTTGATTCTTTTTAATACATTTCTAATATATCTATTACTACATTTATCTTTAAGAATGTTAAGGTCACCATTAAGTATAACATCACTTGTCTTTGGCTGTTGGTCCACATTGTATACAGAATTACGCAACAGTGATACGACTTCACTTGGTATTGCATCAAAAATAAAAGCATAGTCTTTTTACAGGAACTTTACATTTTTAAGGAATTATAAGTATCACAAAAGCAATCCATGATCATCAAGTAATTGACCGACTGTAAATATTCTATTGTCATACCATGATTGAATAAATACTTCCTTTTGTACAACATATCTCTATTATTCTACAGAAAATACTGATGTAGTGTAAAATTATGTTTATAGACCAACTGCCAAGCCAGCAATGCCTGCTTATGAAAACTTTTTTTAAAAGGCCAATTTAATTGTGATTTTACTAATAGAGAAATGACATTTTAAAAGAAAACGAATGCCACCCAAAGAGTTAAGTATACAATTAGGAAAGATATGCCACAAAGTTTCTTTATTTTTTAATATAATCAATCTCTCATTAACCATATATTATATCTGTTTTTTAATTTTCAATGGTGGGCTTAAAATGTAATTCATTTCTTTGTTTCAAATCTTTACATATTATTACACTAAGGTCTTTAATTGAAGTTAAATGGGTGTTATTATGAGAGGAACAAACTAGTGGTTGAAATGGTTTCATTATGTTTAATATGAGAAGTGTTCTGTTGAGGTTTAAGAGCATGTGATGGTTCATGTATTACGTACTCTAAAAATTAAACGAAAGCAGACATTTATTATACATTAAATATAAAGTTAAAGAATAAACGAATGCCCCAGAATCACATTCAATTGGTGAATAATTGATTTATCTGATTGGGTAGGTGACCATTTAGAGAAACATAGTTTTTAAGTTGAGTAAACAATAGAGAACTGTATGAAACGATGGAATCTGTATGACATTAAAAGGTCATTTCAATTTTCTTTTTTTACCTTACAACTTTGTTTTTCGCGCTCTGACTTATTGCCCCCAGAATTTACACCTTTTGTTTACATCCTACATCCCCCCTCCTCTACAACTCTGTCTGAAATATACTATATCTGGCATTTTAAAATAGTAAACATTGCCTTTAAATCCATTACACGCCACATTGATGTGCTCACCGCTCTTATAGCAGCTATAGTGTTCTCCGGGGCGTCGTGTCCTCCACCGCGGTGCGCCACCGCCGACACGCCGCTTTCAGGCACTCTGGAGGCGGGCCGCAGCACCTGTCTGGCCCGACTGGAAGGAACTTGAGGGAACCGGAACATCACCAGAAACAGGTAGAGAGAGGCCGCGAGCACCGTGGGCCACACAGCGCTCCTAGTTCCCACCAGAACCACGACGAAGACAGTAGAAAACAGTACGAGTCCATCTCCCAACTGAAGCATGATGAGAAAATGATCCTACAAACCCAAAACAAGCGCTATTTCTGCACCAAATCAATCAACATGTAGGATCAGCGCTGCTCAAGATGCTGTCAGATGAAATCCGCATTGCGAGTGTCCTCAAACTGTTGTGTTCGGTCTTGGGTCATTCATTGCTACACGTCTGTCAACATATCGCTTGCATGAATGAACTGCCATTAAAGTGTATTAATGACATAACGAACACATTGCGAAATTGCCCCCGTGACTCGATTGATTTGCTGACTTCATCACGATTGAGAGTGTTAATTAACATCCTAAAGCATTACTAGTGAGTGTCGTATCGTGCTAATAACTTGTTTTGTCTGCTTGAGAAACAATTAAAGCATAATATCTCAAATATTTTAACTATCTGGTGCGACGCTTTGATGGACAGTTTCTGCAATATAACAAAAATTAAAGTCCTTTAACTTCATGAAGGACATTTGGTTGAAAGAAATGAAAAATAATGAAATAAGATAAAAACTAAAAAGACGATCATTATTAGCTATTTTATTTGTTACAAAATTATTTTCACCTGACGTGTTAATTTATATAAGTTTTATAGTCATCACGGAAGTACTTTTATTTTGAAGTGTGCCCGGCTTTTTATCAAGTCCAGCTTCACAGCCTTGGGGTACTAGTGGGGAACTGCTTCATTTTTATTTTTATTTGCAGTTCTTTTTTTTGTTTGCAATTTCATTTTTATTTATCGAAACTTAATTTTCCCTTGCAGTTCTTTATTTTTGTTAGCAAAATGTATTTTTATTTAAAAAAATAATAATTTTCGCTTTGCGATTTTTGTAGACTTGAATTTATTTATTTATTTATTTATTTTTTGTTTGCAAAACTTTCTTTTATTTTGGAAATATATATGGCCCCAGATTGACTCCAAAATAATTTGAAACTTTATTAATCAGCTTGACATTATGGCTTCGACACTTAGTACTCAACTGATAGATATTTAAAATGTATTTATTTATTTATTTTTAAACTTTTTATATCAAGCACAATTGTCATATTTGTGTCTGCCTATTGTTGAAATTTTATTACTTCGTGCTTGTTTATGCAAGTAAGGCAATGTTACAATTAATCATATATTTTAAAATGTATTTATCGGTATATTTTCGTTGTCTGTCTTGAACAAATTACTTTAAACATAGATGCTAGCCCTTGACACTTTTAATGGTACTGAAACAAACACTTGTTTGCAAATGATTTTGACTTATGTTGGAACTTTCGCCAAAATTGGAAATAACTTGTTGAACAATAATATTTTAATGCTTATTGTTTTTAATTTCACTTTTATATTTAATGGTTCATTTTGCCAAGTTTGAGGACTTTTAATTTGAAACGACACTGAATGTCACTCATTTTCAACTTCACAGAAGTGCGCGATGCACTGAACTTGTGTGGACATGGTGAGTTCATTCAAAACTGCACAAATAATTAATAATAATACGAGTTATTCAATTATGTTGACATTTCTGCTGTGTTTTCCATGACATTATTATATATATATGAAGCTGAAAAGCTAATCTGACCCAACATAAGAGATAAATGCCCTTGTCAAGCAGTGATTTTATCAACAGAATATACAGGATAAGTCAATAATAATGTGGTTTTCATTAATATTTTTGAGTTTACCATTAATAACTACTGTTGTGGTGTTTACTGTCTCCTCAGATTATGATGTCAGCAAGATTAATCCACCTTTCCCGTCATTTCCCTCAATATGGCTTATGCCATCCTTCAGGACTCATTTCAAGTGCTCGCATGCAATATAACAACCTGGCACACATGGGTAAACAGATGGCCATCACATCCACACACACCACGCATGTTCAAGCGGCCTCATTCTCCTCTGACCTTGCCTCAAGAAAATACAGTCTAATCTATGCATTTCCACTAATCAGGGGCCTGCGGGCTCTTTCAAGACTCAAACTCTTACAAACGGGCATCACTGTTGTCCTGCTGCCCACTGTGTATTACCTCCACCTGCAGGGCCAGGCCTCAGTGTTGCTCTTTAATCGCTCCGTAGGCATCGCTGTGTTTGCTGGCGTCATGCTTTACTCCATAAGCCACTTTGTCAGAAGAGTGGTTGGCATGATGTATCTGGATTCAACACAGACCGTCCTAAAGGTGTCGCATCTTAGCTTTTGGGGCCACAGAAGAGACACGTATGTCCCTGTGTCAGATGTCGTGACTCTGGGAGATTCAGGAGACTCCAGAGGAGAAGTGGTACTTCGGTTAAAGCGCTACAGCACTTCTAATGCCATGTACTTTTCTACCAGACTGGGGAGAGTGGTGGATAGACAAGCATTTGGGAAGGTTTTTGGGAGTTTGTCATGAATTTATGTTCTGATTTTTATGCCATGTCATATAAAACTGCATCTTTTCCCCCAACTATTAAAATTAAATCAAGGAAATGAAAGATCTTATGGTAAAGTATATCTAGGGTTTGTTTTATGCAATCTCTTCAAAATTTGTGGTGTAACAGATCCCAAATCTCACAGTTTGGATCACGTTATGGTTTTTTAGTGACTGATCGCACTACTTTTCGGATCAGCCAAAAAGGGAAGACAAATTTAACTTGCTTTCAATTTACTACAAAAACAGCACTGCGAGACACTTTTGGTTTTAACAAACAGAACCTAGAACTTGTAATTTTATTAAAAATAAAATGAAGTAATAATCAGCTGAATAAAAATAAATTGTGGAAAATTCACTGTTTACTGTTGCTGATGACGCTAAATCTCTAAATCGAACATTATAATTTGTACAATTCATATTTATTTTTAGTCTCATTTTCAATAAATGATTTAGATATTCACTCATAAACCTTCATGTTTCATTTCTAGATGTGTCCTTTTTGAAGTATTCTGTGGCATATTTTTGATGGCCGGTTGTCATACAAGTACACACAAACTTTAAAACACATAAACGCACACCTTTATTTATTCTCATTCCTTCCTGCTTTGTCAATATATCGTAGTGTATACTGTTCAATAATCAATTCAAATTATGTAAAAAAAATAAATTAATTAATTAAAAAGCGGCATTAATTTGTGCCCTCTCATGGTAGGTACGCATAGTGTGTACAGCCATTGGGCTGCAGGGCGCCTGGCAAGTGCTTGGCTGTATGTACTGCAGTACATGATGACATATTTTTCAGTTTTGGCTAAGCTATCCATTGTGTGTCATATAAAAACTCTTTATTTTATTATTATTATTTTCTGGGTTTTCACCTTTAATGGATAGGACAGTAAATAGTATTTACAGGTAAGCGTGGGGAGCAGAGAGAGGGGAAAGATCGGCATTGAACCTCGAAATGGGACTGGAACTCGGATCGCCGCGAGCACCGGAGTGCATATGTCAACACACTAACCCCTACACCATTGGCGTCGACCTGTTTGCTCTATTCTACATTAAATGCCTCAAAAATCTGCATGGACAGAATCTTTTTAATCATTCACTGCACCACAGTGATATATATTTAACACATGTTCTATGTATTACAATGTGCAAAACCAACCACAATAGGTTAACAATACAGACTTGCATTAAGCAGATCAAGCAGCTCCATTGTCATCTTGCATGCCCTTAAAAGTGCCCTTAACACTCTTGACTGAGAGTGAAAACAGGATAAAGAACGTCACATTCAATCATTATGGCTAAAACTTGCATTATATTTAATACAAATAGACTGCAGGGTTTGTCTAAATCTTTAAATCAATGTTCTCAAAGTCAATTCCTGGAGGGCCGCAGCTCTGCACAGTTTTGCTCCAACCCTAATCAAACATGTTTGATTAGGGTTGGAGCAAAACTGCAGAGCTGCGGCCCTCCAGGAATGGAGTTTGAGACCTATTATTTAAATGGTTATAGAATCAGCAGCAACCTTTGTACAACATGAAGAATTCCTATTTTCTGATTAGTGTAAAGGTGATCACATGAGGTACCAGGCAACCAATCCGGCGACAGCAGCGACCCATGTGGCCAGAATCACCTGTACTGTTGAATGTCGAAGCAGTGTCTTGGCGAAATTACACGCGTACGTTGTGTTTCCACTCACCGCTAGGCAGGAAATAAAAGAAATAGTGATACAAACAAAACAGAGAAATATATATTCAGAAATATCCAAACATTGAGATCAAAACTGAAAATTGGTTAGCGACCTAAAATTTCCTAAATTCAATGTACTTATTTATTTTATGAGGCTGGGCAGCAGTCTCAGGAGAGACCCCCAGACTTCCCTGTCCCCAGACATTTGCTCCAGGGGGATCCAGAGTCATTTTCAGGCCAGCCGAGAGACACAGTCCCTTCAGCGTGTCCTGGGGTCTTCCCTGAGACCTCCTCCAAGTGGGACATGCCTGGAACACCTCCTTAGGTAGACGTCCAGGTAGCATCCGAAACAGATTCCCGAACATAGACTAAAATATATGGACGTAGTATCCGTGGCGTCACCCATAGGTTTCTGAAGAACATGAAAGAAGCTACAAGTAGGCGTGGCCAACCGTCACCATTTTGTTCAAGCATCATCGCACCGACCGGGGGTGACCAAACAAAGACAAATAGGCGGAGCGTGAGCGGAGCTACAGACGCCTGCTGGCATTTTGTTTAGACAGGCTTTTCTTTGAGAAAAACGCTTAATACTTTATTACCCGCGACTCGTTTGCGTTCTGACCACATGTGCTTGGCTGTACACTATATCAATAAAGTGTTTAGATTATTAACTAACAACACTGTTGTAATACATTGAGCCATTAAGCATTGTTCTTATGACATTTTTCTACTGGAGGAAAACGCGAATTACTTTCAAACACTTAAAATATAGTTTGTATGTTAGTAAAAGCAAGACTATTGATGAAGCTGTATTGCATTCTAGCCTACAGCTAATCAATCTGTCAGATTCTGCAGTGCATTCAAGTTCTTAAAAAAAAATTATATATATGTATATTTAAATGATCTTAAATAAAACAAAAACATTTATAGAGATGGTATATAAGTATATAATTTTACTGACCTGGAAGTCATGTGAATGGTTTGTGAGCACAATTAAGTGCACACAGCATCACATATCATCCGATAATTGTAAGAAATAATTCCAAAAGGCAGCTGACTGTGTAAAGCCACATAAAACAACACAAAAATCTAGTGTATATGCCAAGTTCAGCGGCTAACCAGCTGGAATCAGCTCAGGTGAAGTGACGGCAACCAGCGAGACCTAGCTATAAACCTAATATAAACGAAAAGGATGAGTTATAAAAAATGTACCCCCCTCACAGTTGTCATGGAGGGTAATAATAGCTATATGAACCAAAATCGTTCTTTGTACCAGGCTGTAAACACCTTTTTTTCTGCTGTAAAGTTGGCCATTTTAACAGTGGGCTCAATAGAAATCTGCTCTATTATGGAGCCAGGACTAGTGGAATTGCAGTTTCAGTTACTTCCGTATTTTCTCCACCTCAGCTGACTTCTCTCGATGTGGAGGAGTAGCTGCTCAATCTACTATTTAGTCCTATTTGATGTTCCCTTAACATGAGTTAAAAAGTGCAGATTTCATGAATTGCAAACATTCAGAAGAACTCCAAAGCAGTTATAAGCATTAAACGGATAGTTCACCAAAAATAGAAATTTCCTCACCATTTATGTAATTTTTTTATATTAAACACAAAACAAGTTAAGCTATTGACCTTATTCTTCAAGTACAAGCAGGCGCAACCATTAAATCTTTTTGACTTGAGACTTCCACTCTCATTCACTTCCAAACAGATGTTAAAAACAGCTTGTTATGCTGCTTGATGTTGCAAACTGATGTTTTCTAATTGTGTTAATCTACTTTTTATGTATAGTCATGAACACACTAGCTTTTATTATATAAGTTTATTACTTCCACATCGCAGAATAAGGTCCATAGAATGTTGGAAACTGTTAACCATTCTACCACATCCACAGTAGGAACTAAAAATGGCAGTCAATGGCCGCCAGGTTCCAACATTCTTCAGTATATCTTCCTTTGTGGTCAACCCAAAAAAAAGGACACTCAAGGTTTGTGACAAGTGGAGGATGAGTAAATGATGACTTTTTAAATTTCTGGGTGAACATTTCCTGTAATCTGAAATTTGGTGTTACAGTTTTCACTGACTTAAGCCCCGGTCAGATCACATGTCAGATTATGCGATATTGTCTCATTAAAATCTTGACTTGTCGTGGGTGACAAATGTGCCAGAATACACGTTCCTTCATGATCAGTCATCCTGTGAAGTCTACGATGAGCGTTATTTCCTAAAGCTGTCACAAGTGTTACTATAACTATATTTCTTATCTCAATTTAGTTTTTTTTTGCCTTATTTCAATCTCAGTAAACACTGATGCTTGCTGACAACTAGGTTACATTATTTAAAGGCATTCCTTATGACATGGATAGGATCAAACTTATGATTTCTTTTTAATATTAAGATATTTTAAATCTAAATGTATATTTTCCTGCCATTGTTGCTTATTAAACACTCTCTTGCCTGAACATGCCACGAGTGAGATGGAGAAAATGAAAGCACATCAGCAGATGTGAAGCACTGAAGCATTAATTAAATCCTTATTTTCCACAGAGCGGAACAAATCATCAGCGCACAGCATAGTGGAGGGGCACAAACAAAAATAGAATTTGTACATTTTTCTTGAAAAAACATCTTTTTGAAATGAATTTTGTTTGCTTTAATTTGTATCTTAATTTGAATGTTTTTTTTGTTGGTCAGTTAACTACTAGATAAAAAAGAATAACGAATAACCTTTGAGGTGAAGTGCTTCAAAACAAGTCTGCTATATGCTTCAGCACCAAAAGTTACAGTGAGACTGTGCTGGTTTGTTAAATAAAATATTAATCTAAAATTAAAGTGAAATATTGACAGTTTCAGAGAAGCCTATATTAAACAGTTTTCACTATTAATGACAAATTTGAATAAGCAGGAAATGCTTTTACAATGTATTCGCAGCACTGAACATATTACCAGATTACCTCAGAAGAACAAACTCTGTTAGAAGGATGAGAGAACTCAGAAACTTAAAACACCTTAATATTTTAGAAAGGGTAGTTAAAGTTTGCATAACCAACGATTGATCTTATCCACCCGTGACCCACCCATAAGTAAATATGCAGCCTATTTTTTTGATTACCTGACCAGCGCATTAAATGGCAGCACCTGCTGAGATAACCAAGAAATTATGTGCTGCTATTGCACAGTGTCGTCATGAAGAACGAGAAAAAAATTAAACATGCTAGACGCAGGCATGGTATCAGTTGTCGTGAACTATGCCACATTACAGGAGAAGAAACGATTGAATCTTGTGTCACGATGCCCATTTGTCATTTACAAATTCCCACAACATCCTACATCAAGGAAATCGATTTGAAATCATGCCAAAATCGTGTGATCTGACCAGGGCTTTAGCAAGAAGGCAAGCCGATCTAAAGTGTCTGAAACCAATGTTCTCAAGTTTTGATCTCCAATGTATATATCGTTTCTAACAACGTCCTTACCCATTTTGGCAGCATAGTATGGACATTTACTAATATCTCCACCCATATCTCCATGTGCATGGGGACCAATGTCCTGCACTTCTTCTTCTATGTCTTTCCCGATCTCCTGCAACTCTGTGAATACCTGACGGAAAACAAAAGGATGTAAAAGTACAATAATCATTTGATTATCTCAACCAGTAAATGGACAGCATATCCTCTTACATCCAAGTTAAATTTAAAAGCCAGGTTGGCTTCATCTAGCAGCTTGTCTTTGGTCTCTGCGTCCACTTCCAGCTCGTTCATCCGGCTGCGGTACAGCCTCTTGAAGGCCGTGGGGTTGTGGATGCCTTCAAAATGGTAGAAGTTCAAGCCTTCACCGGTCGGGGGCAGTTTCAGGGCCCGCTGAGCCACTTTCTTTAAAATCTGCCCTCCTGATAGGTCACCCATGTAACGGGTCCATGCGTGTGCCACCAAAAGAACTGGGTCATCGCGACCCACCTCATGTATGCGGTCTACATAGGGCTGTGTGGCAGCAGAGCAGGAGATTTGGCTCTCCCAATCTTCACCATAGAGATACGCCAGATCTTTGGCCAAGGCCTCTTGCCGGTGAAGCTCAGAGGGGAAATAGAGAGGGGCAAATACTGCATGGTCCTTAACCTTCTCAATCTCCTCCTCAATGGCAGAATAAACATAATACAGGGCAGTGGTGCCAAGCTGGGGTTGACAAGATGACAAAATGGCAAAAGTATAAAGGTCAGAACATAGTGTACTCTTGAATGGTAAAAAGTAATTCATCAAAAGTACCAACAGCCTCACCTTAAAAAGTTCCCGTTTAATTCTGCCCCTCAGGAAGTCTTTGACAAATGGTGAATTCTCAGCTTTGTCGTGAGACTCTTTGGTTCCAGCTGCCAAAACTTCTGACAGGTCATTAGGACTAAAAACGGGAGATTTATAAAGATATTACCTCCACCAGTACTGGCATCAGTAGGAGCACACAATATCAGAAGTATGAGTCTTAAAAGCAAAATATGTAAACCACACAACAATGATTTATATTTTGCTGAATGATCCCAAATGCTTTAAAGAATGTTCAAATCCAAAGAAATAAACAATTTTCAATAGTGGCATGGACTGCGTCCTGCGAGTTAACGCTAATGATGTTGTACATCCATCTTTTATTCTCTCAATACCATGCACTTGGCAACATAAGTGCCATTTTGTTTTTGCAGTCTTCAGTAGTTTGTTGTTCCTATTTTTGGTCCGTCTTCTTAGTATTTTCTGACTGTGACATCTAGTTGTCAGTAGTGCAAACATGACTCAAACCAAGCTGCACAAATTATACACATGGTTTGAATTGTTTATTGTATTTATTTATTTATTTATTGTAATGTTTATTTAGGTTAAACATTACTATTCTGATGACACAATTTGTATTGAGCACTGTATGTATCTTGGTGTGACTCTGGAGTCAGATCTGAGTTTCAATAGTAATGTCAAAGCAGTTAGTAAATCAGCATACTATCATCTCAAAAACATTGCAAGAATCAGATGCTTTGTTTCCAGTGAAGACTTAGAGAAACTTGTTCATGCCTTTATCAGCAGCAGGGTGGATTACTGCAACGGCCTCCTCACTGGCCTCCCCAAAAAGACAGTCAGACAGTTACAGCTCATCCAGAACGCTGCGGCCAGAATTCTGACCAGAACCAGGAAATCAGAGCACATCACACCTGTCCTCAGTCTTCTTCTTTTTCATTCTTTTATAACACATTTTATCTGTTTTTATGCTTATTTATTTTATTTTTTTTAAACCATTTTTATTGTTTGTTTTTATTTTTCTTATACTTGTTTCTTTTATTCCTGTTTGTGTAAAGCACTTTGAATTGCCACTGTGTATGAAATGTGCTATATAAATAAACTTGCCTTGCCTTGTCTATGTATACCCTAGCATGTGCATAAAAAACTAATTACACTTAAGTTTCATGTGGCATTCCCAATAATCCAACTGTAGGTCATATATGTGAACAATGATTAATGTATTAGGTGCCACCAAAAGCATCTTATAATTAGGGGGTTAATAACAATAATAATAGTAGAAGTAGTATATTTGGTAGGTCATGTGGTCTCGACATGGTTTCCACCTCAATGGTTTTGCATACAGTATGTGCGTTCACACCGTAAGCAGCGAGAGCGTCAAAGTAGACTGAAGTCATTCATTTTCAATGGGAGCTGTTGGCGATAAGCAGCGAGGAGCAGCGCGGCACGTCTTCGCCGAAGTGGGCATCGAGGAGAGTTGGATTAACGTCAATTATATGGTAATGAGTTATGACGCAGTTTGGCAGCAAGCAATCGGAATGTAGAGGTCCACCACTTGAGAGGAGTCCAGAGAACACAGTGCTGTGAACTTTGGTTTTGACCACACTTGTTCCAAAGGGTTTGATCAGAGGGGGTTTGATTATTGCGGTCGCCGGATTTCCAATTATTTATGATGTTTTCTTACAGGGACATAAACTAAAAAGTTACAGAGGAGTTACTGATGTACTTTAAAAAAGTGTGAATCTCATGCCAACTATAACGCCAGTTTTGCTGTCTCACTGCTTCTGAATATTTAAGACATATGAACATATTGGATAAGTGGAGAAGAGCCACACACGCAACAACTTTATCTTCAATGGGTAAATGAATTTGATAAAAAGTGCACAACATTTTCACACTAGAGAGTACGTTTTTATGTGGGAATGTAACTGATTTGCGCAGGGCCGGATTAACCAATGGGCATTATGGGCACAGGCCCAGGGGCCCATGCGAAATTGGGGCCCCTGCAAGGGGGGAAAAATGCCGATTTTAAAGTGTCTATATAGGCTAAGTGCAAATAGCGCAACTTGTTGGAATATGCTAGTTGAGTGATTCTCGCCCATCACTGTTTGATCGACAGAGACAATATAACTAAAGAGCACAACCAACATCAGCATGAGCGGCATAGCTCGTAAAGCGCATGGCAACATGTTTTGACGCGATCGATCATGAACCCAGTTCGAATCCAGCGTCTTATGAACACATTCTTCCTTTTTCCCCCACTACATATCAGATTTTGCTTACTCTTCATCACGAGGAAGACAAGTGGGAATCATTAATAAGTGTGTATACTATAGAAGACTCATAGAACTGGATTGGAGAGGTGTTCTATCCAAATCATATGCATCATAAGTTTGTAAAAGTTATATATTAAAAATACCCTTAAATATATATTTTAGTACTGCTTCAGTGAACCTGAACAAGTATATTAAAATCCATTAATTTTCACTAGTTGTATTAGTATTTTTTTTTCCAAAGTGTGCTTTAAACGCTTTAAAAATAAGTTAAATCTTTGTAGACTACAAATATATGTACTGTATATCATTTATTTAAAAAATGCGGGCAATACATTATAGATTAAGTTTATTTAAAAAACATTATATTAATCTTATTTTTTAATTCAACTATAGGGATGCGGCCAGGTAAGGGGCCTACGTGATATTGTGCCCCGGGGCCTCTGAATGCTTAATCCTGGCATGGATTTGCTGATTTGCTGCAATGGCTCCTTTTAATATGAGATCAATGTAGCGAACTTTGACGCTCTTGCTGCTGGAGTTGTGAAGACAGACAGAGTTGTCTCCAGGCCGACCAGAACGAACTTTGACGCTCTCACCGCCTTCGGTGTGAACGCACAGTGATGCATTCACAATTAGATATTCATATTTTCCTTGAATAGTAGCTAACAGCACTGTAGATGTTTATTTAAACGCACTGAGTAAAGTCGGTTTTATATTCGCACTTTCGTTAAGTGACAACTTGTGACATGCTCCCTATATTGTTTACCATGGTACTTTGAATATTCAATATGAATATTCATGTAACATGAACATGAAAGTATGACTTCAAAACAACATTAATACTGTATAATTGACAGGGAACAATGTTGTACTTTGATTGGCTAATATATTTTCCTTATGTAGAATTTGCAAAGAACGTTTCTCTTAAATTATCTTATTGAGGAGTAAGTCTGAATGTGTGAATATATAACCAACTTTACCACAATAAGAAACGCATGCTCAAAACATGTACTGTTAAACTTGGCAAGCCTGTCAAGTTTCTACAAGGTCTGTATGAATGTTTCTCTTAATACAGCTGTAATTACCTCAGGATATCATCATCGCTGTCAGTGAGGATGTTCTCTCCTCCATTAGACACTGCTGAATCTGCAGCCATCATCAACTTCTGTCTGTTATTTCTGTCGGGCTCTTCTCTGCTTGACGAATAAAGAAAATATCTGAATAAAACACACAACAACTGTCAACAATGCAATAACGACAGTGCTTCTTTTTATTGCGTAACTCATATCCATTGTGTCATGAGCGCACATAAACAACAAACACTCCCGTGACATTGACTTGTGTAAGAAAGTCGTACATTTCAAATCCGTAATGACATTTAATAGAGTGATTCAGATGTAATGCATGTCCGGCTAGGTATTTCAGCTATGGAAAGCAGAATCGTTCATATTACCTGATTGTGCACTGTTTATGGTAAGCAATCTGCTGCAGTTCACATCACGTTGTGTAATGTTTACAGAACTAGACCACCAGACTCTAAACAGGAAGTAGAATGACGCGCTACTGTCTCAAACGTCGTCACCGCTAAAACATTGAATTTTTGTGGTGTTTTTGTAAAATTTATATTAATTATGTTTGTATTTTAGGATTTAGTTTATTTAGCTATTCATTTAATTTATGTGTTAAATTAATCACTTTGTTTTTAATTATCTATACATGTTAAAATTTCTAAATGGCATTTAAGCAAGTGTATATTATGAATATTATGATTATTATTATTATTATTATTAATAGCAATACACTTATTACTGCTTCTCCAAATAGGATTAAAATATCGCTATACGATATAGCGAAGTGACTGATTAATAAACAAGCTAGAGTTATAGCTTTGTTTGTCTAAAGGCTAATTTTTGCATTTAAAGCAGAAATAAAAATGTTGTTGCTCTGTTCAGGTGTAACTGTCCTAAAATGCTCTAAGTGTTTAAATATCAAAAAATGTTACCTTTATAGAATAAAATGCATATATAGATGGAAATTTGATAAAATTAATTAAAGGCTAATGATAAATGAATAAAACTGATATTATATATGATGTTGCATAATTGTTGACTTCATTTTATTTAGATTTCATCTGGTTTAAAGACACGAGCGACTCCCACTATTACCAGTAGAGGTCAGTAGAATCTAGATAATATTCTCAAAACACTTTGCCTGTTTATTGATTTTCATTAAGCCTACATATACATACGGACTACACAACTAACCATATATAAAAACTGAAAATCTTTGACGTTTTATTTAGACGTTTTATTTAGATGTCAACTTGTTTAAAGACAATAGCGATTCCCAGTATCACCAGTAGAGGTCAATAGAATCTAGATAATATTCTCAAAACACGTAGTGGTTGTGGCTGTATAGTAGTAGTAATAGTTGTAGCATTAGAAACTCTCTGTAATAGTAGTAGTAGTTGGTGTAGTACTTGGGATTTATTTTTATTATTATTATTATTTTTATTATTGTAGTGGTTGTTGTTAATGATTATTACTGTTGTCCTTTCTTGCTTGTTTACTGTCATTATTACTATCATTATATCACTAGCATTGTTGTCACTCCTTATATATGTTACTTGCTTCATTTAGTGACTGTCATTGTTCCTTTTGTATGTACTCTGACCTGTTTACCAAGTTACCTTTACATGCACACGCGCGCACACACACACACAAACACACGCACCTGCTGGTATTTGATTGTATTGTTGTTGTTTTTTTGTATTTTTGTTATTGTTTCATTTTCTTTGTATTTGCATTATCTCAAATTGTGTACCTTTTGTACATTCTAATAAAAAAACAAAAAAACACTTAGCACATGATAAAACGGGTCTCCAAAACACCTGTTAGTCACTTTATTAATCTGGAGGCGCTACAGCGGAATGAACCAAAAATTAATCCAGAATATTTACAGAGCGGATGCCCTTCCAGCTGCAACCCATCATGGGAAACACCCATACACGGACAATTTAGCTTACCCAATTCACCCCTAGCGCATTTCTTTTGGGCTTGTGGGGGACACTGGAGCACCTGGAGGAAACCCATGCCAACACAGGGAGAACGTACACACAGAAATTCCAATTGACCCAGCCGGGGCTCGAACCATCGACCTTCTTGCTGTGAGGCGATCGTACTACCCACTGCACCACCATGACGCCCTATTTCAGTGACATTAAATTAATTAATAAGACGTATTGAAGTTTTCAGTGTTTTGAGGGATATTTAATGTATCCTGACATACAGTGACCTCTGAGTATTTAAACTATTCAAGCGATGCGTCTAATTTTATTTTACTATTAGATTATATGTAAAATAAAACACAAGAAAAGTGTCTCGTGACCGTTTATATCTGTCATTTTCAGACTGCTGAATGATTTTTGCAAAGACTGATTGACGCCATTATGGCCGTTATGCATGAACCACTATAAGGATATAAAACATTATAGGGCTGGTCAAATGTACATTCATATATCTATTATTTTATTTATTAATACTGTTATTTAAGATACAGATCAGGGAAAACTATTTATCAGTAATAAATGGCTGACCCCCCATACATCTTGTCTTGACGTTCATAAGGGGGAGATCAAGTGTTAATTAGGGGGGTCAATCCTCCCCAAACCTCTCTTTAATTCACACCCTGCTTTTGAGGCAGAAATGATACTTTTACCACAGATCCTTAACAAAACATAATTCGCTGTTAAAACCTCTCAGCACAGGCTGATATCATATATGATCTGAATGTACTCACGCGCCGTATATTTTTATAACACGGAAAAGATTTCCACTCATGCTTATCATTAGTAGGAAGCTCATATGGCAGACACATTTAGTCTTTTATCAGCATATAGGCCTACTGCATTATTAGGGAAGTCGTGTTTTCCTCAAGCGTATAGCAGTCTAAAGTACTTCCCCCTATTTATAGAGAAATGTCAATGTGTTCTTGAGAATATGGGAGCAGCCTGCCATGTGTTTGATTGAGCATGTGTGACCTGCACATAAGGATACAATACCATTATTATTTATACACCTCAGATCGGACCACCAGACAAGCCACTCTATTTAAACAAAGGAACAAAGACGTTTTCCCTCCTCAAAACGTCCGAGTATTGAAAAGACCTTTGGCACTTTCTTAGCTCTTTTATGTCTTCAAGTGCTCCTGAAGCCCAATTTGACTTCTTTATTTTGTGCTCTGCAAGATGACCGCCCACCTCTGTGTTTATTAGGGACGAGCTTCCTAAGATCAACAATATTGCTTTGGCCTTGACTTCACTGCTGTGCTATTTCATATTCAATGCGAGTTCCTTTGTTTATGTGCATATTTCGGACTCCGGAGTGATTATCACCGCAGGCTGAATTCCTGTACACGTATCACAGGAGTATACTTTAAGTCGATAATAGTGCCGGTGACATCATTCTGATCAATTGTTAGTGGATGGTTGAGTCGTCCAGGCTCGAATTTGTCATCCAGATATTTTGCCCTCGCATTGTTTTGTAGCCTGAATATTTTTGGCAATGCACTTTTGAGTCCTGTTTTATAAAAGGGGAACCTTCCTGTCTGTTAGGATTTCCCCTTGTTTTCTCCAATGAACAGTTTAAGTAAAAGAATCAACAAGGGTGTGACAAATCTGTGGAGTATTTGCTTTCGGGAAAACAGGCCTGATGTGACCTTTGTGAAAACATAATACACTATCTGACAAAAGTCTTGTCGTCGATCCCAGTTGTAAGAGCAACAAATAATAACTTGACTTCTAGTTGATCATTTGGAAAAGTGGCAGAAGGTAGATTTTCATCTGTTGAACTGCATCCAAATCTTCACAAATACTGCAGAAGACCTATTGGAACCCACATGGACCCAAGATTCTCACAGAAATCAGACAAGTTTGTTGAAGGAAAAATCCAGGTTTGGGGTTACATTCAGAATGGGGGTGTGCAAGAGATCTGCAGAGTGGATGGCAACATCAACAGCCTGAGGTCTCAAGACATTTGTGCTGCCCATTACATTGCAAACCACAGGAAAGGGCAAATTCTTCAGCAGGACAGCGCTCCTTCTCATACTTCAGCCTCCACATCAAAGTTCCTGAAAGGAAAGAAGAAGGTGCTTCAGGATTGGCCAGTCCAGTCACAAGATATAAACCAAAGAATCTTGATGAACTCTGGGAGTCCTGCAAGAACACTTTCTTTGCCATTCCAGATGACTTTATTAATAATTTATTTGAGTCATTGCAGAGATGTATGGATGCAGTCCTCAAAGCTCATTGGAGTCATACACAATATTAATTCTTTTTCCACTGCACCATGACTTTATATTCTATACTGTACATTATTTCTGTTAAGTGACAAGACTTTTGTCTAAGCAAAGTCAGACCTTACTGTCCTAATTAAATAGTTAAAAATCAAGACATGATCATATTTTATTTTTTTCTAGAGGCCTTTGCCTTTCATATAAGCCACTTCTGATACCAAATGATCAACTAGAAGTCAAGTTATTATTTGTTGTTCCTAAAACTTGGATAGGCGACAAGACTTTTGTCAGGTTGTGTATACACGATAAACAGGTAATTAATCATAGCTGTAAAAAGCGATGAGGTTGTTCTGTTTTCCCGTATGTAGTTTATTTTACTTTGGTTGAGCTATGTAATACATCTGGCATACTGTAGAAATTATGTAAGTCGTTGCTTAGAGTATATTGCTTGTTAATATTCCAAGAGCCATCATAATGCCAGATAAACTGACATGTTCATTTATCTCAAGTTAATACAACAGTGTAATTCAAGTCTATGGTCAGTCAGTGTCTTTATAAACAGGGCATTGGTGCAGTTAAACCATGATTTTGGCTATATGGAAAGATTTGGTTAATCTTTCAGAGCAATTTTGAAAAGATTTATTCTAGACAAAGACAAGCTACAATCATATTATCTCAGTCTGTATATGGACCTTTATATATGTCTATCAGTTGATGTTGTACGCACCTGTTCAAGTCCTTGTTAGCCTAAATATATAATCAGCCAATCGCATGACAGAACATTAAGGCAGATAGACGTTGTCATAAGGGTGAAACAGGCTTTCAGAATGATGAAGAAAGGGGATTTAAGTGACCTTAATGTTGAAATGCATGCGTGTGCAAGATGGGCTGGTCTTAGTATTTCAGAAATTGATGATCTACTGAGATGTTCATGCACAACCATCTGTAGATTTACAGAGAGCGGTCTAAAAAGAGGAAATATCCCAGAACTGGAAGTGCTGTATGTAAAAATGTCTTGTTGATGCCGAATGAGAAACTAGCAAGGCCAATTTATACTTCTGCTTTGAGTGCAATGTCCAACATAGCCTTCCGAGAGATGCATACCCTTCTCTGTACCCTGACGTGGACCCTCATACACACCTCTTAAAATACATCACAGCGAAACAGAGCTCAAGATCTGTGATTAGTCTGCTTGGTAGCTGATCGATCAGGCTGCTGATGGTGTGGTTGACCTTTTTCCAAGCACACTTTCAAAAGGATAACACACCATGTCCCAAACCTCAGATCATCTCAAACTGGTTACTTGAACATGACAGAGAGTTCACTAAACGCAAATATCCTCCAGATCTCAATCCAATAGAGCAGGGGTGTTCAAACTCAGTCCTGGAGGGCCGGTGTCCTTCATATTTTATTTCCCACCTCAATTAAACACACCTGAAACAGCTAATCAAGCTTTTTCTAGGTATACTAAAAACTTCCAGACAGGTGTGTTGAAGAAAGTTGGAACTAATCTGTGCAGGACACCGGCCCTCCAGGACCGAGTTTGGACACACCTGCAACAGAGCATCTCTGGGATGTTCTTGAACGGAAGATTTTCATCATGGATGAGCAGCTGGCAAATCTGCAGCAACTGCATGATGCTGTCAGGTTAAAATGCACTACGATCTCTGAGGAAGGATATAAGCACTATGAATCTATGAATCAAGGCAAAGCTAAAGGGATCAAACTTGAAGTTTTATTGTCCATTTTATAGTTTAAAAAGTTAGAAAATTGGATACTTTGTAAAACAGCCACATGATTCCATGTAGCCCATCAGTCAAGACTGCAGGATATGTTATGTGCCAAAACTTGGAATTAGTGGTTAGTGCAAGTCCCTAAGTATTAGCAAGAGAGTATTAATGACACTTGCACCACCATAAACACCACCAAATAGGTGATATGGCATAATATACTGTACAGAAGTACCTTTAGTGCAACATTGATTTATTTTGCACAGCAGAGTCCGAACCAGTCTCTCTGACAGTAAATCCAGCAAGTTTTTCTCCTCCAGACGTTCAAGGGAAGAGTCTTTCGGTCACCTGCACCATGAATCACATGTTGGCGGGAGCCTGCTGCTTCTCTCCGCTGGACTATAATTAGAAACATGCCTCGCGCTTCGCGGAGGAAACAGTTTGGATAACAAAGAAAGGAAAGTGTTTGCATCAGGCAGGCATGTACAGTGATTGCAGCTTGGCATTTCTTCTCGGACGTCTCTCGTTCCCTCATTACTACACACAGGTGAAGGGCAAAGAGTGGAAGTCTCGAGGGGAACACAAACCCCTGCTCCTACAGTTGACTAACGATGAATAATCCCTGACTACATCACACAAACAAGACTAGCACACCAAGACACCATTCTTGCATTGTGTAGCAGACGATTGAGAAGCCGTTAATAATGTGTACTGGACGTTTCAAGGGTTTCTAAACATTTATGTTGGCTTGACTGTGTGCTTTACTTAAATATACAAGGCCTGCAATCACAGGTGGGACATGGAAACGGTTCTTAGATAGGATTTTACAGTTTCCCTCAAGATACAGAGATTGCATTGTGACACGCATGCAAGCCCACGAATGACTCTCTAGGGTGGATCGGGTTATGAACTGGAAAAAAAAACGGCTCCTGTTGACAGGTTTTACACACAGGCTTTTCCCTGAGCCCTTCTGAACACCAGATGCACTGTACGGACATATATCATTCATGAGTAACAGAATATCCTGCAGAACAAAATGTCATGGACACCTGCAAACACTAATGTTTGTGTCTAGAGTTGTTCTGGTCTGTCGATGCCGAATGGTTGTCAAAGTAACAAAGTATAGAGAGGTTATAAATTTGTACCTAGTTTGTCTTGTACTGTAAAATTTTTACTTGTTCCATATGCTGGAACTATAAGAGTCTGTCTATTTATCAATCCATCTTTCTGTGGGGGCGACAAACTCTGCCTGGTCTGAGCCAAAAGATGTCATACAAATTCTTAATGATACTTATGGGAGAAATGTGCTTCAATACACAGTTGATTGCGCCAATCACAGTGCCTTTGACAACCCCTGTCCACTGTTGTAAGCATGGGGTACATTGGGAATGAGTCCAAAGAGAGGAAATATCCAGGAAGTGTTAATTCTGCAGGTTAAAAAGTTTTGTTGATCCCAGAGGATAATGACTTGACTGGTTCAGCTGATAGAAAGACTACAGTAACCAAAATAACCACTTATTTAACACACCTAGATAACCAGTTTGTTAGAATAGCAGTCCATGACGGAGCTGTGTTCTGACTGACACGTTCCCTACACCGTATTCACTGCTCACTACACCATGGCCCCTTCACTCAGGAAACCCGCGGAAGTTTATTCATTCATTCATTCATTTTCTTTTCGGCTTAGTCCCTTTATTAATCTGGGGTGCCACTGCGGAAATAACAGCCAACTTATCCAGCATATGTTTTACGCAGCGGACGCCCTTTCAGCTGCAACCCATCACTGGGAAGCATCCATACACACTCATTTTAGACAATTTAGCCTACCCAATTCACCTAAACCACGTGTTTTTGAACATGTGGGGGAAACCGGAGCACCCGGAGGAAACCCACGACAACACATGGAGAACATGCAAACTTCACACAGAAATGCCAACTGGTCTAGCCGAGGCTCGAACCAGCAACCTTCTTGCTGTGAGGCGAACGTGCTACCCGTGCTACCACCCGCTAAAGTTTACTTCTTTTAAAAACAAAGATTTGTACTACACTGCAGCGTCTTCTGTTTAAACTTATTACATAAGTGATATTTACTGCAATCATGAAATTTGCACAAGATCTCGTCAGATCTTGCACACTTTAAAATCTTTTGAATTCAACATGCTTCTTTGAACTGTAATCATGGCAGATTATCACATGATGTCCACTTCAAAGGTCTAATTAAACAAATCTCTGAAGTGGTAACAAAAACATACAAATGATCCCTGTGTTGTGAGGACCAGGATTAAGAAATGCAGACATAGACAGGCATGTGGTCCAGAAACCCTGGTTTAGGTCATTCATGTGGTTTTGAATTTGACACAAGATGCCTACACATTGCTGAACACCAGAGACCCCTGTTTGTGTTTTTTTGTGAAAGTGGTCTCTTTAGTCAGGGCAATGCACCTGCCACCTGCACACAGTATTCAGGAATGTTAAATGTTTAAGGCAAGCGTTCTCAACTCTGGACTTTGAAGTCCACTTTCCAACAGAGTTTAGCTCCAACTCGGATTAAACTCACTGTCTTGTAGCTTTTTAGTATTCATGAGGACATTGATTACCTAGTTCAAACTGGAGCTTAACTCTGCAGGAAAGTAGATCTTAAGTTCAGAATTGGTTTAAGGCAGGGGTGTCCAAACTCTGTTCTGGAGCGCCGGTGTCCTGCAGATTTGAACTCCAACTTGCCTCAACAGACCTGCAAGGATGTTTCTAGACAGCATAGTAAGAGCTTGATTAGCTAGCCCAAGTGTGCCTGATTGGGCTTAGAAATAAACTGTACAGGACACCAGCCCTCCAGGACCCAGTTTGGACACCCCTTGTTTAAGGTGTTCCCCTGGCCTCCAAATTCAAGTTTAATGCATGGTGGCTCCACCTCGCAACCTACAGAATTGAAGGATCTGCTACTTTTGCCAGATACAACACTTTCAGAATTCCATGCCTTGGTGAGTCGGCACTAGGTTTGGCAGCAAATAGATGATCAACAGCATAATCATAATCAATTTCTTAGAGGCACAATGTTTTGGCGCTTCTGCGAGATATTCTTTTCAAAGCTGTTTCATTGTTTTACATGTATTGTGATGACCGTAAGTCATAACAAATAGGACTGTTAGAAGATAACAAGTCAGTGTTTTTTTCCAGTAATAGTGTTCTGTACACTGATATTTTTACTAACTGAGCACAGCTAGACATCCCCATACAATAGACAATAGACAGTTTTCATTTGGAGTTATTGTGTAGCATGCCAAAAGTCTGTTAAATTGGTTGTTGGAGTTCATATAGTCTCCTGTTTGAATTTTTTTCGTTACATTTTCACTAGGGAGTCATCTTTTAGGAATCCAAACCCACTTTTTTGAGAATCCTCAGCAGTTTCCCCCCTCCTTTCTTCTCCTATATTGCTCTCATTATTTTTCATGGAAGAGTGATCTTACAGATAGAAGCATTTCCCTATTTGGACCGGTTTAAATATATTCCATATACTTGGTCTAAATTTAATTCACCCTTATATGGTAAATTAAGATATATAGAAACATCCTGAAGAAACAGATATGTTATGGGGATTCCAGTTATAAATGTGTATTGTACAGAAAAAGTGTTTGTACAGAAAAATAAACAATATAATAAAACTTGCAATGCAATATAATTTATCACTAGCTGATGCCTTAGTCATTATGAATTTTAAATTTTTACTTTTCGCCCAACTGTTCCAACAAATCGCCAAATGGTGACCGCAGGTCTGTTCTCAGGGCCAGATAAAGGGATCGAGTTGTATGTCTGAATAGTTCTAGCCCAGGCTTCTGTCCCAGCAGGGGGTTCATAGTGAATACACCCATACTGGCTCAAAAATGTGCACAAACACAAGCACAGACATACACATCACAATCCCTCTCTTGCAATTATACATAGTTCCTGTTACCCCATTCTCTGACTCCCTCAATATTATTCTCATAAGTCTGTAATCTGAATTGAACATGCTTTATGGCGATAGGTTGATTTGTTGTGTTATGTTTGGCGGCTGATTTCAGATAACAGGTCTCTGGGAGTAGGTGATCTGGGTTCCTTGCGCAGAAAGGGCCAGTTATAGACCATTACAAGAACTGTATGGGACTGAGGACAAAGCCCAGGGGGATTCCTGCTACACATACCGTTAGCACAATATACAGCCGTGGAACAATTGCTTATTCATAGATGGTCTGTCTGCAGACTCTAACATAAATTATGACACGGATCTATTGTGTGGTCCACTGATTGTGCTGCCAGTAATGTACAACTGCTGCTAAACATGGTTCTCAATAGAGCAGTGAATGTGTGCTCAGGTTTTAATGCACATATTTGTGGGATGACTGACATTTTACTTCAAATATCAAATTTGATCACATCACCCCAATTTTATCCTCCTTACACTGGCTGCCTGTTAAGTTTCGTATTAAATTTAAAATATTGCTTCTTACATATAAAGCTTTAAATAATCTAGCTCCTGTTTATCTAACCAATCTTCTGTCTCGCTACAATACAACTCGCTCTTTAAGATCTCAAAACTCAGGGCTTCTGGTAGTACCTAGAATAGCAAAGTCGAGTAAAGGAGGTAGAACCTTCTCATTTATGGCTCTTAAACTCTGGAATAGCCTTTCTGATAACGTCCGAGGCTCAGACACACTCTCCCAATTCAAAACTAGATTAAAGACCTATCTGTTCAGTAAAGCATACACTCAGTGCATCACTTAGCGGGTGTCCACACAGGTTTTTGCATCTCGTTTATATACACTATGAACAGCAGCTACGCTAATTATTCTCTTTTTTATCCATTTCCACCTGGGGATACTCTTCCCGAGGCCCTCAGACTATGCAGAATCACTGATTCGATCCAAGACCAGCGATGAGATGATCCCAAGATTTCCATATCCTGGACCAGGCCGTATCCTGAGCAGCTACTGTGATGGTCATGGAAGAGTGGAGAACATGAGACTGATTCCTGTGACGCTCCAGAGACAGACGAGTCTTCGCTGAGGCCAGCTTTCAACCTCCGCCGCTGAGACTGCAGCTCTGCACAAGACGTTTGGCCAGCGGAGAAATTAAAATGGTTTTGCCCAACTGAGTCTGGTTTCTCTCAAGGTTTCTTTCTTCACTTCGCCAATTTGCTCTTCAGTGTTTGGACTCTCAGTAGTGATCATTAAACCACACTGAACTGAGCTCAACTGAACTGAACTTAAACACTACAAACTGAACTACACTGTTCCTATTTACTGTGACCTTTTATGTGAAGCTGCTTTGACACAATCTACATTGTAAAAGTGCTATACAAATAAAGGTGAATTGAATTTAATTGAATTAAAATCAACGTCATGTCATGTTATTACTAGAAGTCAAAATAACATTGTCCTTAGAAGCTGGCGAACTAAATCTAACCAAGTATTAAAAGTGAATTGAATTGAATTGAATATTTTTATGAGTGTGATTGTAAGCATGTTTGATCTTGTGTATTGGCCTTTGTGTGTGTCTTTTGTTGCATATATGTGTTTGTATCAGTAATTATTTTGACATATAATATATTGCTTTATTACTATGATAAAGCTACTGTAGACGTTTCAACATAAGTTCAGCACATGCAGTGTTTTACCTAGATTTTTTTTCCCTTTACCTGTTGTACCAGCTCGATCTCACAAGGAAACGTAACTATTCTATGTATTTCCAGGAAAGTGGATAATTCATAAGATTTCATATGATTTCATTTCTACATAAACATATGTTTATGTTGATGTGCCTCCAAGATGTGCCTCCAAAGCCAAAAATAATAGAAAACGCAAGACATGTCACTCGCATAGTTTTGAATGGGGAAAAGTGTAACGGTCAATATGGCGAATACCCAGCTAGCAAAATTCATGTGGCTCAAATCTGGCCAACACCAGACACTTACATCCGGCTCACATACTGCATGGAATGATGGCACTTAGGCGGTCCGCTCCTGTTTGTCAGATCTGGGCCACAAATAAGCCAAAGCAATACCACATTCCAGCCAGAATTTAATCAAATGAATCAGAACTGACCCTATTCTGGGTCACAATTCGCTTTTATTCTGGCCCAGATCTGGCCTACACCTTACACTTGCTGGGTGTGGCAAAGTACAAAAATCCCAGCATGCATTGCAGTATGGATACATTTTATAGCTTATTGATCCAGTTTTCATTATTTGCTTTTCATTCTGTTGTTGATGTTGACGTTGTTGGTTTTGTCACTTTTAGTATCCTGTTTGGGATGTTTGTGAGTTTTGTTCATTTTCTTAATTGTCACCGTTGCTGAGGTTCATACTCTGATTATTGATGTCTCTGTGAGCAGAAGTTGAACCATAGAATGTTTTTAGCTTATAAACCTTCAAAATTCTGTAGCATGTGAAAGCATGTTATTACGGTTGTGCCTCACTTAATTTTATTGTTTCATTGTTTTTTTTACTTGTCTTGTTTGCTGTAATGAATAAACTTTTCAAGCAAAGTTCTTAAAGGTTACAGCAGCCCAAAAGAAAATGTATATTAAGAGGTTCAGGGCTATGAGCCCAACTAAAGCAAACACTTTTCTCCATGATGGTGACTTTAGTATTTGTGTTCCACATATGTTTTAAGATAACTGGGCCACATTTGCCATCTCTTCTCTGGGCCGCTTTAGGCTCACAGCCACATTAGCCAGAGTTTACTGCGCCGAATATTTGCCAAAGTGGCCTATGTATGTTTTAAAATAACTGGGCCACATTTGTCATATTTTTATTTGTCAAATTTTCCTTTCAAGAGAACATGTGCATTAGCTTGGGTAACCTGAAAAAATGCTGATTTTATTTGATTCGAACATTTAGAAATGAAACTTACAAGACAGTTGTTGTTTAATTTAGTTGGTGATTCCAAATATGTAATGTAATTGTAAGCTTGGCAAACAGTATTGGAGAATTTGATGTTTTCCCATTCAGACAGAATGCCCGAGCGTACTGCCCCAGAGACGTTTCAAGGCTGTCCACCAAGTGAATATTAAATAGTTTAATGTGTTATAACCCATCGTATATAAAATTTTCTTTTAGTTTTGTTCATTTTTATCTTATAAAAGTGAAATTACATTTAATACCTAATGACAACTAGTCGAATGATAGGAATTTGTGAGACATTATTGTAAGGGTACAAAAAAAGTTTGTCTTGCAGATTTAGTTTAGATAAAAAAAAAAAAAAATTTTAAGTGAGCTGTGCTTGTATGCATTGCTATGCTGTTAATAATCCCCAGTTTACCTTATTTTTTTTTTTACCTCAAATATGACTGCACTATAAATAATACTTAATATGTGACTTATATTTTTATGACTTATATGTTATTATATGTCAGGATGTGACTCCAGGTGGTCAAAATCATGTTTAGGACTGTTCGCTGAGGCTGTGGATTAAAGGTAACAAATGTTATAAATAATGTTCAGTTTCTTGAACAGACATTTTACGTCGTAAGATCTTTTAGGAGCCAATTATATTAATTTTGTTTTTCCTGTATATGTTTGTGACTAGTTTTGATAGTGTTGGTAGCATTTACTAGCATTTCATGAATCGCCACATTTCAAGGACCACAGTTTCAGCTAAAAATAACCTTATTTGATCCTCTGTTGAAAGGAAAAAAGTCAACTACATCTTGGATGGCCTGAGGGTGAGTAAAAAAACAACAAATCTTTGGGTAAACTATCCCTTTAAAAGCATAGGATATATTAACATTTTCACATTTTATTCTTCGTTATTTCTAAGTGATAAACAAATGATATTTTTGGATTGCAGGACCCGAGAGGAGTTGTCTTTTATTTGATGCAGACCAGACTAAAAAAAACATCACGTAAGCACCTGCACTAAAACTCACCAGAAATAACTTTATCCAGCATCTCACTCCCATATTTCATATAAACAGTGTTGCTCGCTCACTTTCTCATTAGTGGACGTGTGATTCTCCTCTCATTACTCCTGTGTCTGCTCTCTGTCTCTGGTACACGGTGTGTTCCTGTATTTGTGGCTCTTCCTGTCTCCTGCTGTCATTGCTCTGCAGTCGCCAATGCTTCCGGCGAGTCTCGGTTGGCGGCAATGGTCTTGTTAGGGGGTACATACACAAACCAATAGCGCACTACACACCCAATGGCTCATTGTGCTGAAAACCCATGTGGATATACCTCTTTCCCAGCCTCACTGATCAGCATGTCTCTTGGGGAAAAGAGGACTTTCCCTGGTAAACACTGAGGCAGGTAAACAGCTAAACAGTTTCTTTTTTCTCAGACAGCCATTAAATAAGGCCTGAAGTAGACGTGCCTTCAAGACACAGTCAAGAAATGCAGATTGTTTGAAGTCTTTGAGAATAAACCCTACATGGAGATGCATTTTATTGCTTAGATACTGCACATTCTTGTTGTCTTACTAGCTCAAGTCAAAATTTCTAAATCACTAGTGCATTTTCACTTTAAAACACATACATTTTGTAATGGTTAAATTTGGCATCGACAGTACTCCAGCATCTTTAACCTGCAAAAACTGAGTATTTTGAAAATGCTGTACTTTGTAAACACTGATGATAGTATATACAGACTTAATTGCAAACTTTTTAAAATGGAGATGACTTTCTAACTGGTCTTCTGAAATATTGTGTATCTTTCCCCAATTCCCCTCACATAAGTCCATTATGCAACCGGTAGGAAGTATGCTCATACCTAATGAGGATGACTGGTCACATATCATTTGTTTTAGGCTGTATAGTGTTGACAGAGATTGTCTGAATGACCAGTATTTTAATTAAAAAATGCAGTTTAGTGTAATTATCATTTAGCATTAGTGTAAACTAATTAGGTTTTGTAATATTAATAAAGTGATGAGAAGACCACCCCATGAGTCTTGACCTGGATATAACTACGATCACTGCATTGTACCTGTTGTCAGGGGCGTGATTTGATTAGATTAGTGATTTGGGGGCCCTAAGCAATTCCAGGTATGGGGCCCTAGCATTTTTTAAAAATAAACTGCATGTTAAAAAGTATATATATATATATATATATATATATATATATATATATATATATATATATATATATATTAGTGGTGGGCCGTTATCAGCGTTAACGTGCTGCTTTGACGCGAGACTCTTATCGGGCGATAAAAAAAATTTAGCCGTTAATCTATTCCTAAATTGGATTGGGAGATGGGTCTAGTCTACGCACGCTATGATGACTTTCACCTTGATATGTATCTATAAACCCTTAAACTAGAGGTGAGGTGATGCATGTCATGATTTTGCCAAATACGATGCGCTCCTGGATTAACATCTAACATTTAACATCTGGCATTTTTGTTTGATAATGTAATTCATACCTATTCCCTACTCCTAAACCCAACCATAACTGTAAATTATTCCCAAAATCAGAGTGGAATAATAGTTGGAAAACAATCATATAGAAGTGCTTAACATAACCGTAAGCCTAAACTTAACATAAATGGTAAACATATCCCTTAATACTGATTAGCTGATTGAAATGCTGTTCGAGGATCAACATGTTAAACCAGAAACATGTCCTACTTGGTGAAATCAGGTTGGGGTGGGGGGACATCTCAATTTCATATCATGAATTTTGTCCAGGTTAATCTCGATATTATCACAATTATGCTTTTAAACTCGATATTAAAGTACCATTATTAGATCCAGAAAAACAAACAAAAAGCACTCAGGGGTAACTCAAATATTTGATCGGTGCTCTTTGGGTGAGGGATTCATCAAAACATCAACAGAAATAAGTCCAAGGCACTCGGAATATGTGTGCCATATTCCGAGTGCCTTGGACTAATTTCTGTTTACCATTATTAGAGTTTAGTCTTCATTTCTGTCATGGAGGAAGGACTCATTTTTTACAGAGAACTTTTTTTGTTTTTCCACTAATGGTAACTCCTCTGACTGATCTTTAAATACATTTTAAAAGACAATAATTTGGCCAAGATACTTCAGGCATGAGTAAAGTGTTATTAATAGTGCTACACTTCAGTTCACTTTACATTTATAAAACCAAATAGACTGGAACTCCCAGTAACTTACTCAAACCCTTAACATCAGGAGCCGAACAGCCCAGATTATCTGCTGTGAGGTCTCTCCGCAGAGTTTATTTGATTTAGACCCCAGGCCTTCTTTTTATGTTGGATTTGGCGAATTAGCACAACATTTACATCATTGACAGCGTTGACAGCATGTTAAAACTCCAAGATATTTATCCTGGCTCACTCAAACGCTGCTAAAAAAGACAAAATGGAGTTTCTCACCGAAACGCAGATGCTCTGCAAGGAATGTGATGGGTCATATATAGGAGTATTATTGCAGTAATCATCGCTGTTTTAACTGCTGATTGTGTTTTAAGAGCCACGGCTGGGTTTTGTCTCTCATGGCACTTAAAACTGTCATGAAGCCAATATTGGCTTCATATCTGCATTATTTCACCTTCTGAGCGCTAATTTAGTGTCATTTTACCTGCAGTTACGATAAATGATGCTTTTTAGACTCGTTTGATCTTACTAAATGCTTTTGTTTGCAGTTCATTCATATAGATAACTTCACATTTACCATCTTTCTCGTCTCGTCTCGCCCTTTTTTGACCTCTGGTTTCCTTCGTTGTATTTATTCAGCTGCCGCTCTGAGACTTTGAAGCCTTTTAAACAACATTGTTCGCCATTTATTCTCAAAATAAGCCGCAGTTTATTATGTTAACACCTACAAAGTGTTTTTAAGCAAACCCTGTCGCTGGCCTGCAGCTGGATCTGCTCTGTGCACATCTGCGGATGATGTTCGGGTGCTTCAGGGCGTCTTTATAGCTCTTTAGGATGACCGTCGAAGATTTTTGGTTTTGCATAATGGTGGCCTCAAGGGCGTCTGTGATTTTGGGTGGTGGAAAGGAAAGCAGGGGTCTTCGTCTGCAGAGATACAGACTCCTGAAAATAAACGTTGAAATGATTGTTAATGCAACAGTGCTTCAGGAAAGCCTGGATTATTTTAAAGAGTCACTTTAAGACATGTTTTACATACGAATGTTGGAATTATTAGTTGTGCTTTATTACTCTTTCCTTTATTTTAAAATAAAAGATTTAAGTAATATATATATAAAAAATTGCCAAATGAGGAAAATGTTTCTTTATTTATTGTTTTTGATCAATTAATGCATATTATAAATATAAATTATGAATAATTCATGATTTCCCAGTATTCCTAGTATTTAGACATGAAATCTCTCATTTCTTGTATGGTTTTTGTTGTTTGATTTTGTTTGTGTTTGTGTTGTTTTTTTTTGCTCATCGCTTTGTGTTTTTTATTTTTATTTTGCATGTTTTATTTTATTATTTGCTTTAATTGTTGTTTGCTTTTGTTGTCTTTGTTTTGTTTATTTTAATGTTTGAGTTTTTGTGTGTTGTTTTTTTTGTTCAGTTTCTTGCTTTGTGTTGATTTATTGTACTTTCTGGTTTGCTTCTTAGTTTTTTATGCATGTTTTTGTTTTTTGTTGTTTTGTATTATTTATTTATTTATTTTTTATATTTGTCATTTATTTTGAATGTTTCTTTTGGTTTTGTTTTTTTGTGCTTTTCATTGATTCTTTTTGTTATACATTTAGTCTCTGTTTAATTTTGTGTTTATTGTTTAGTTTTTAGATTTTGTTTGCTGTGGTTTCTTTTGTTTAGCGTGCCTTTTGTTGTTTGCCTTTTTATTTTTTTTATTTCTGTTTAGTTTTGTTTGTTTATTGTTTTTTGTTTTAGTGAATGTTTTATTTGCTTTTTTGTTGTTTTATTTTGTTTGTTTCTTTTGGTTTTGTTTTGTTTTTGTTTTGTTTTTGTTTTGTGTGCTTTACATTGTTTTTTGTAATGTGTTAGTTAGTTATATGTTAGTTTGTTTTATTTTGTGCTCATTGTTTGCTTTGGTTTCTTTTGTTTACTGTACCTTTTGTTTACCTTTTTGTTGGTTTGTTTCTGTTTTGTTTTGTTCGTTTATTGTTTTTTGTTTTAGTGCATGTTTTTTGCTTTTGTTTGGTGTACCATTTGTTTACCTTTTTGTTGGCTTGTTTTTTAATTTTTTTATAAATTTTTTATTGTTTTACTCCGAGCATATCTGTTGCATTGCGTGTTCATCTGAACAATTAGCATTGAAATTCCCCATGTTTATATTATATCAAACCAAAAAATCAAACAAGTGCATCCCACTCTGACAGACCCACATCCAACTGTTAAAATAATAAACATTTTAACTGGCCTTCGACAAATCAAACAGGAATCAGAGCCTCCCTTTTCGCCCACAACACAAATGCAAGCAAAATAATCCTCCTAATAATTCTGCACTGTCCAAATGCACTTCACTGTATAGCTGCAACCCGGTTCATTTTAAGGACAAGTTTATAAACTGGGAGCAGCATCGCTTTATTCGCTGTAATATAAACCATCAATAATGTTTGCACAAACTTTTATCCTGAATATGATTTCGGTCATCCATTCAATTGAGCTCTGCAGATAAAGGAGCCTTTGTTGGGCCAGTGTTGTGGTAGTGGGCTGAACGGTTTGTACAGTATATAAAGCATATGGATCTGTGAGGAAATTCAGATACATCCCTTTACAGTGTCAGTCTGAAACCTGAAGGGTGAAGACTTGCATGTAACAGCCTTCAGTATTTTGCAGTATTTAAAAAAAGAAATGAGGCTTTAAAAGACTTCAATCAAAGTCTGACGGTATAATTTATAATTATCTGAATGGTTCTTACACTGAAAAAAGAATGGTTCCACACAATTTATTCATGTCCCAACGAAATTCAATTGTTAACATAACACATTGAAATGGATTGAACTTAAAATAATTGAGTTGTCTCAAGGTTTTTTAAGAATTGTGTTGCTTCAGCTTATTTATAAGTAGTTTGAACATGCAGATAAAATATTGAGTGTAAGGATTATTAATTGATAGTTATGTTGTCTCTCGTTTAAAAAAGTTTTTTATTTACTTTTTCTGATTTTGGTGTTATTTTAAAAATCAATTGTAAAAAAACAAGAAAACATGAGAATTAAATGAGAATCTGAAATATTTTATTGCGTACCTCAATAAATAAAGATGATTTAGCTTTCAAAAATGTTTTATTTAGATTAAAAAATAAATACACTTCATATTTTCAGATTTTTCATAGCATATGTATTAATTCCGCTATGTTTACCATAAACATATCAACCTCTACCAAATGGTTGATAATTTAGAAATTAGGGGATGTGTTGAAAGAAATCCATGAAGTGTGTTAACTACCGACATTAGGAGTTAAGAAATGCAATCTATTTTTTTTTTTTTTGTTGTTGGTGGGGCAGTTAATTGGGGTTAATTACTAATTTCTAAAAACCATGATGCCATGATGAGAGTACATAAAATTTTACTGGATATTTTGCAAGATACTATAATTCAGCTTATAATGCAATTTAAAGTCTTAACTAGGTTAATTATTCCAATCAGGACAACAGTGGTTTGTACTTTTTCCAATTAAAATAGACTACGGGAAATACTGTGAAAATGTCCTTGCTTTGCTAATCATCACATAGGAAGTATTTAAATAAGAATAATAACAATATATTCAAGCTATTATTATTAATGCAAATGTTTAGTTAAATGGTAATTATTCATTATATATACTATTGTATCATTAATATCAGAAATAAATGAAGTATATTTTAACACAAACACTAACAACTGAATTACTGATATTACATTAAGTAATAAATTAACTACTTAGTTCGATTTTTCAGCTCTGAATAACTCTGAATAATAGACAAAATGTCTCTTACCTCGCTACTGGTTTGATTAGTTTGTTCATGACAAAAGTTTTGTCAAAATTAGATACCTTAAAAGAAAAACAACCCTTGTGTTTGGCTTTGTTTTTCTTTTCTTTTTTAAATGTTGTCTGTAGTAGACACTACGTAGGGAGCTCAATAGATTTTAGAAACTTTTTCACATCATGTCATCGCTAGTTTCTTCTCACTTCTGTTAACTGAAGCTTGTTTTGGCGCGTGAACCCTAACACATATGTTTTATCGTTGTGTTATATTATTAAGCACTAGCCATGCAGTGTATCCTGTTGAAAATGCACTTTTACATACATATTAACTTTGTTTTGAGTGTAAATACTCTGTTCGATTTCTTTCATTTCCTCTGAACTCGCACGTACCCCTGTTAAATTTATTTCTATATAGCTGAAACCAGCTTTTCAATACCGCCTCGCCTCTAAAGTAAACAAGTCTCTCTGTTCATAATAAAAGGACATTTCATCTCAATTAAAATAAGCCACGGGACTTACCACCAGCAGTTAATTTAATGTGACACGTCCTCTGTGAATACTTAAAACGCAGCTCACATCTGGAAAACTCATGAGTGCCCTAGGAACAAGCACATTTACTCTGTTGAACAGATGATTTAAACACATTTCTGCTTTTTAAAATGGTGCGAACAATCATGCGCTCATAAACGGATGGCTTAATTTTATGTTAAAGGTTAAATGCCTTTTGAGAGAGAATTGAAGTTGATGCAAATAGTGTACACTTTAGAGTCGTGTTTTGGCCATACATGACAGGAAACTAATAAACAAAAGGCATTTCAAGTAAGCAAAATTAATCCCAAAGAGCGTCATTAAAAAGAAGAATTGAACCCTAAAAAGCTTCTCCTGAATTTGTAGGTCAAGCTCACAAAAGTAGAGGTGAAACTGAGATTTGCTTGATCAAAAGCAGTTTGGGGAGAATAAAAGATAATCTAAAAAGACAGATAATTTTTTTTTCATTTGTATTGTTTTTATTGTAAATAAACTGAGAAAGTTAATTACTCTTAACCCTGAGCTAAATAAATTTTAAGCATAAACCTAACAAAACCAAAATAATTTTCATTCATTGATTTGGCTTTGTCCCATTATTCATCAGGCTTCGCCACAGCGGAATTAACCACCAACTTATCCAGCATATGTTTTACACAACGGATGCCCTTCCAGCTGCAACCCATCACTGGGAAACACCCACATAGTCTCACATTCACACACATACACTACGAACAATTTAGCTTACCCAATTCACCTATAGTGCATGTCTTTGAACTGTGGGGGACCGGAGCACGCGGAGGAAACCTACGTGAAGACAGGGAGAACATACAAACTCCACACAGAAATGCCAACAGATCCAGCTGAGGCTTGAACCAGCGACCTTCTTGCTGTGAGGCAACTGTAGCACCTGTGACCTACAGATTATTTTGGTATCCTAACTAACACTATGGGCCGATCAGAAGACTAGATTCGCTCAAGAGCCAGAGTTGCAGCAAGAGAAAAGACACCAGTCAATGGGGTTTGATTGAAAAAATAAGTGCTTTATAAAAATCCTTTTCAAGTATTAAATTAATTCAAAATCACAATAACACAGCACAAATAAAATAGAAACAATAAACAAATGTAATTAAATAAACAAATACCACAGTACCTTGATAAAACCAAAATTAAACCCAATTTATTTAGATTACTATATCTAGAATGCTATTATTTAGGATACTATATTTAGAATACTATTATTTTAGATATATATATAGTAATATAATATAATAATAACTCCTGTATGTATTATTTAATCACTTATTGTTACCTATTTACTTATTCAGTTAATTATGTTATCTAATGATCTAGTTATGTTATCTAGTCTAATTATATTATCTAATAAATCCAATTATCTGATAAATCTAATTATCTAATAAATTAGTTTCACTTTAGCTCCTCACGGTCAATAATTTCTTTTTTCCAAGAAAATAAACCCAGTTCACAGTTGAAATAAAATAAGATAGTTGAAATAAAAGAAAAGAAAATGCAATTCAATTATTTTACAAAATAACTCTTTTTTTTCTTTCAAAACACTCTAAATAAAAACAAAACAGCACTCACAATATCAATTTCTCACTGAGATATTCAACAGGAACAATTTAGCTTTTGACAATTCGGAAAATGTGACTTCTTGGTGTCCGTTCAGTAAACAAAACTCAGTTCCACGGGATGGAAAAACTTTTGCAAAACCTGTTCGCTCGTATCAGTATCAGTAAAAATGAAGTGTGTGTGTGAACTCTGAAACTTGTAGTGCATGCGAATGGCTACCACTTTTCCAACGGAATTGATGACCAGGTTCGCTGAACGCAGGGATGGCTCGCCAGTTTCCACCAACTTTGACTTTTTACAGCAGCAGAAACAAACTCCAGTACTTCTCTCAACTCCTCATCCACAATCGCGACAGGCAACGGATCTCAGGAGCAACAGGTGAAATTAAGTAAAGTAAAAGAGAACAGGAGAAAAGAGGGAGGAAAAAAAAACCCAACCTTGCAAAACAAGGTGAAAAATCTGCATTAATCACACATGAATCCCAATTTCAACCATTAACATGTAAATGGGTACATTTCAACTACAATAAATGTAATAAAAATAAAATATTCCCACACTTTCTCTTTTGTACATACATTTTCTCAGCATAAAGCACTAATCTCATTAAACAGCATACAACAGCATATGGAGCACACATTAGCCTGTAGCTGCAGACCGCATGGTTAGCATAACTCCACTGTGCTGCATCACCCTTTGCATAATTATAAAGCTAAATCTATCTTGAACTCTTATAAATCACAATAAAATAATCACGCTATATCCCTTTTTCAAGAATTTTGCAGGAATAGTAAGTTTTAACTGTTTTAAGCACTTATTTCCCCAAAAGACAAACACATTGACTTTTGCTGTGAATACACGATAAAATATAACTATTTAATAATTCACTTACCAAGAAAATGACAAGGATTTGAAACAAACCCTTGATGATGCTAGGAAAAATCTGATTTCCTTGATTTTCGGTAATCAAATAGATGAATTTGCTCCTCGGATTCAGCACAGCACAAACAGTACTAAATGAAACTTCTCTCTGATGACGTTTCTCTCTCTTGAACACTTCTTTCTCGAGCACTTTACTCAGGTATCAATTTTCTATATCTCTATCTCTATATCAGTTCTCTAATCTCACTTTTCAAAAACTTATCTTGGGAATCGCGCTAGTTTGTTGTTGCCTCGTTCGCCGCTCGTTTCACTCTGGCCTCTGTGTAAGACGCAGCTCATTCCCGCGACTCGCGATGACGCAATCCTAATGGGCGGAGCTAACTCTCATTTTTCAATTTTGTGAGTAATTATTATTTTTTAATATTTACTATTGTTCCTCAAGTAATATTTGGCTTTCAATTATTTAAATATATATCTAGCAACTATTTTCTATGTGTTATAATATATTTCTCTTTTCTATTTGCAGGTTAATATGGTTCTAGTAACCTGGGTTACACCCTCCCCCACAGAATATATGCACGTCCCGTTGCATCTACACATGAATTACAGGAGAGACAACTGTTTCCTCTAAGGAAGAGCTAACTGCATCGCTTAGACCCTGCAATAGAGACTGAATCACCAAGGTGAGTGGGTTCCCTAATTGAGGGTACTCAAACTTCTTTGGGGGGTGTCGCTCTCTCTTTGAGCGTCTAGGGGCAATGCTATCTTCAGGATCAGCGTTCTCTCCACTCTTTGAAGCTTCTGCATCACTGATCTCATTTGTGTCTTGATTTGTCTCTTCTCTTTGTAACAGAGAACCTTCCATGTATTCTTCCACGGGTTCGGCTTCAGGTAAGTGTCTCCTTTCCGGTAAGTATTCCTCCACTGGTTCCTCATGATCATCCTCTCCCGATTCCAAATTAGGCAATTTTTCCCTTGTGGGCTCAGGGAGTTGTGAACCAGATTCTCCTTCATGCACACACGGCAAGTATCTTGTGGTAATTTCAATTTCAGAGCTTACAGTTCCACCAGGGACATAACAGGGGAATTGATCATCTTCAGACTCTGGGCTCTCTTCGACAGATTCTGATCCCTGCATTTCCACATCAGTAGGTGAGGCTCTTGTTTGAGGTCTCCTGATAACTCTTTTTCCAGGTTGCTCATCAGGTATGCTAGGTTGTAAAAATCCACACGGTAACAACAAATCCCGATGCAGTGTCCTGAGAGGTCCTGTCCTTCCTTCCAGCTGGACAGTGTAAACTGGTAGGTCGTGAACTCTTCTGACAACTACATAAACTCCTGGCTCCCATTTATCAGCCAGTTTGTGTTTCCCTCTCAGTCTCACATTTTTCACAAGGACTCTGTCCCCTTCTTCTAGAGTAGAAGCGACTACTCCTTTGTCAAATCTTCTCTTGTTACGCACAGCCACTTTATTTGCATTCCTAATAGCCAATTCATAACTTTCTCGTAGTCTGTCTTTCAATCCTTGCACATATTGGGAATGCGACTTTGTAGGGGTATCCACTGGCAGTCCAAAAGCCAAATCAACTGGCAACCGAGGTTGTCTACCAAACATTAGTTCGTAAGGAGTATATCCTGTGGTGTCGTTTCGAGTACAGTTATAAGCGTGGACCAGGGGCTTGACAAATTCCTTCCATCGACACTTCTTTTCATTCTCCAGAGTTCCCAACATCTGGAGAAGAGTACGATTGAACCTCTCTACCGGATTTCCTCTCGGATGGTATGGAGTGGTTCTTACTTTTCGTATTCCGGCGATCTTACAAAGTTCCTTTATCATCTTTGACTCAAAATCTGCCCCCTGGTCACTGTGCAATTTCTCTGGAAACCCATAGTGCACAAAGAAATTTTCCCATAGACTTTTGGCTACGGTCTGGGCAGTTTGGTTCCGGGTAGGTATCGCAACCGCGTACTTCGTGAAGTGGTCCGTAATGACCAATATATTCTTGGTGTTACTTTGATCTGGTTCAAGAGATAGAAAGTCTATACACACCAGCTCCATTGGCATGCTAGTTCTTATATTCACCAAAGGAGCTGCCCTTTCTGGTACGGTCTTCCTGCGGACACATCGTTCACAAGTCCTGATCTTTTCTTCTACAGATTGCGACATCCTAGGCCAGAAGAACCTTGACCTGACGAGATCCAGGGTTCTGTCAACACCCATATGACCCATGTCATCGTGAAGACTTCTTAGTACTACACTTCTCAGTGTAGTGGGAAGTACTAACTGATATAGGGAAACTCCTTGGGCTTGTTTCCTCCTATACAGTACTCCATTTCTCATTTCAAAGCGACTCCATTCCTTGAACCACAACCGCAAGGTAGGTGACTGACTGGTGAGGTTACAAGGTTTCCTGCCCCTGTCGAATGCTTCAATGACTACTTTTAGTTCTGCATCCTTCCTCTGCAGATCAGCCAAGGACGACGGGGCAAGATGGGGAAGATCTGGAAGACCATGATCATCTTCATGTTGGAATTCTCTAGGCAAGACATCTACATGGTGAGTAAGGGATTCGACTAAGGTAAAGGCAGTATCAATCTGGTCTGGGTCTCCAGCTGACCCAATCACTTGATGTCTCTCGCATATCGCTCTGATGGTATCAGACAGGATGACAGATGGCTCAGCTTCCTGCTCCATGAAGTGATGCAAAGCAAATTGTCTGATCCTGTCCCTCTCCTTCTGTGAGATCAAGTCATCAAGAAGTTCGCCATGTGGTCGGCGGGAGAGTCCATCGGCATCTTGATTTTGGCTACCAGCTCTGTACTGCAGCTTAAAGTTATAGGTTGATAAGCTGGACAACCAACGATAACTAACGGCATCGAGCTTCGCTGAGGTGAGCACATACGTCAGAGGGTTACTATCAGTGATTACTGTGAACTCTGCTCCATAAAGATAATCATTAAATTTAGAGGTAACTGCCCACTTCAATGCCAGAAACTCTAGTTTGTGGGCAGGGTATCGACTTTCTCCTTTTGTCAGTCCTCTGCTGGCAAAAGCTATTACTCTCATCTGGCCCTCCTGTTGCTGGTATAAAGCTGCACCCAGTCCGGTGGTACTGGCATCTGTGTGGAGCACATAAGGGAGCTTGGGATTAGCGAAACCCAGAACAGGCGCAGATGTCAGTTTCTCAATGATGGCTCTGAAAGCAGTGTCACACTCTGGAGTCCATCGGTCATTAAACTCCTCTTTGGGATTGAAGTATCCTCCTTTCAGCTTCTTGCTCCTGTTCTTTTGGAGCGGAGGGTATCCTGCTGTGAGATCTGTAAGAGGTTTCACGATCTTGGAGAAATCTTGGACAAATCTCCTATAATATCCGGCAAAACCCAAGAAAGACTTCAACTCTTTGAGGTTCTTTGGCATTGGCCAAGTCTTCAGAGCTTCGGTCTTGGAAGGATCTGTCTCTACTCCATCTTGTGAGACTATATGACCCAGATACTTTACCGATGTCTGGAAGAAACGACATTTCTCAGGAGAGAGCTTTAACCCGTACTCCTTCAGGCGATTGAACACTTGCAACAGCCGCTCTTCGTGCTCTTCTAGAGAGTCTTTGAAAACACAATAAGATCGTCGATAAATACTAACACCTCTTTTCGATTAAGGTCTCCCATGCATCGCTCCATCAATCTCTGGAATGTGCTCGGCGCATTGGATATTCCTTGGGGCATTCGATTAAATTCCCAGAATCCAAATGGGCAAACAAACGCAGTCTTGCCCTTATCGGTTTCCTCCATTTCGATCTGGTAAAATCCTGACTTTAGGTCAAGCACGGAGAACCACTTCGACCCGGTTAACGTGGAAAAGACTTCCTCCAAGTTCGGCAGCGCATACGCGTCCTTTATTGTCTGCAAGTTGAGTTTTCTGAAATCAATGCATAGTCTTACTCCACCACTTTTCTTACGAACCACAACGATGGGTGAGGCAAAGGGGGATTCAGACTCACGTATGATTCCAGCTGACAATAGTTCTTGGAGATGAGCTCTTACAGCATCAACATCTTGAGGATGGATGGGTCTAGCTCGGTGCTTGAATGGAGTCTCATCGCTTAACTTTATCTGATGTTTCACTTTTGTCGTGTGACCGTAGTCAAGGTCATGCAGTGAAAAAACCTCAGGCATTGAACTCAGCAGCTTTGAAATCCTTTCCTTCCATTTCGCAGGCAGAGGGGAATCTCCAAATTCAAAGGTAATGTCACCACTGTTCTGTTTCTCTCTCTCTGGTTTCCCATCTGTAACCTGCTGCTGCTGGCCCACTATTCTCTGGACTGCATGGATTTCTGCCAACACAGTCTTTGAAGGGAGTCGTATGTCATTTTGTGTCTCGTTTCTCAACAGGACTGATAACTTAGAGGGATGTCTATGAGGTAGAGAGTGCAAACAGCTTGCAATTAGAACACCGTTTGGCAAGGGAGTTGATGGCGGTTCAAGGGTTACCCATCCTTTTATGTAGGGACCATTCAAGTGAACTCTACCGTCCAAAACCACTGTGCTCTTAGCGGGTATAACTTCCATTGTATTTGCTTTAACTCTCACACATCCAAGGTTTTTATTGGTAGCCTGTTTCCATCTGGCTTCCAACACTTTAAGTACTGCCTGATATCCGCGAAGATTGGACCGACACTTTACTGTGCTCCCAGCACTTTTACTATACAGTGCATCAAGAGAGTTGGTTCCTACTAGGATCTGTGGGGAGCTCGTCATGTCTGGCACCACCAAAGCCAAAGTAGGAACTTCAATTTCAATTCCAGTGAAGGTCTGGGGAAACTTCAAAGTTAACTCAATGTATCCTAGATAGGGTACAGCCTGACCGTTAGCTCCCTCAACTTCCAACAGATTACCCAGTGGTTTCAGAGGATAGTCTGCCAGGTTATTCTCGTAAAACGATTGAGGGATCGTGGTCACCTGTGATCCTGTGTCTAGAAGACAATTCACTTCTCTGTCTCCAATAAATATTTCAGCCGTGCACTTCACTCCTATTAACCCTTTAGGCAAGCAGTTCAAATGATCTGTTTCAACGTTCTGCTTATAACATTCAGGGCGATAGTCTGAACGTCTGGTCTTCATATGCCCTCCTATGAAGACCCTCTCTAGTTTAAAAACTGGGCAGATCTCCTATACTGAGAGTCCCAGTGGCTCTGCTGCTCTCTCAACTTCAACCTTTTCTCAGTAACTTTGTCATGGTTCGCTGCGTTTTCACAATTAACGGCCAAGTGTCCATCTTCTCCGCAATGAAAACAATACCAGGCCCTCGGCCTATCAGTTCTCAATGAGCTTCTCTCGGGTTCACGGTTTCTCACTGTACCAAGGGATCTCTGGGTACTGAACACTTGAGGTGTCTGGCGAATAGCACTTTGAGCCTGCAATTCTGCTACTTGGCGACGCAACTTTTGGATTTCTAATCCATCTATGTCGCTGGGTTTCGAACTTTGAGCTACCGACTCCTTTACTGCAGCTACTTGGGTGCTAAGCTCCTCCATCATCCCCTTCAAAGAAGCTATCTCAGCTTTTTCAGGTAAGACCTTTCTGTCTTTTTGCTCAGGTGGTGGTTTCAGAGCTGTGACTTGAGCTTGAATCTCTACTAATTGCTTCCTTAGAAGACCAATCTCAGATTTCTCATAATGGGATGCATCACAGAGACAAGCTGACACCTGGTTGGATGGCACTCTGGGTTTAGTATATACAGCTGACTGTTTCGACATTCCAAGATGTTTTCTCATCCGTTCCTCCTTGGAGGTCTGTTTATCTTCTTGAGTGCGTATGAGCAATGCTAACTCGGCGAAGGTAGGTGGACGGGCCTCTTTTTTCTCAAGCTGGAGGTCTGCTATTAGGTGATCGTCCCAGCAGCCCCTGCAAAACTGCTTTAACAAGTAACGATCTTGGTCATCTTCCATTATACCGTTCCGTCTGATAGCTGTACTAAGGAGGACTTGCAGTCGGTGCAGGTAATCTGATGGCTTCTCATTCTGATTCTGAAGAGTGCTCATGAACCTGGCTAACAGCTCGTCACCATCCTCTACAGAACCGTAAACAGAATCCAATATTTGAAGATAAGCAGCAGGCGAGGCTGGAGGGCGCACATGCTTTACTATGTCAACTGCTGGGGGCAGAAGACTATCCAGAATTTTCCGTGTTCTGTGCAAATCAGAAATGGACGGATCATTCAACAAGAAATCAACACTTGCTCTCCATGTGTCAAAATCTTGCTCATGTGGGGGTCGTGGGGACTTCCCAGAGAACGCTCTCAGACGAATCATAGCCTGCTGTGAAGTACTGTCGCTTTTCACTATGTGCTCGACCACCATCTTCTGGACACCAGGTGGGTCTATAATGTTCGCAGGGAATATGGGAGTAGTGGATACAGTAATGTCCTGAGCGGGGACTACTGGAGCAGGTGGGGACACACAGTTTATCTCATTCTTGGTTGGGTTTTTAATCTCTGTGTTCTGAGCATGTGCTACAGGGAGGGGATCGGCGGAATGAGTTCCTGAAATTTTCTCTAATTCTTCCTCGAGGACGCTATGAAAAGGCCTCCCACTCACCTTGGCGATTGCCCTCAATTCTTCAAGATACCCTTCTGTGGCAGCACAACTAGTGGGCTTGGCATAAACTGAAGAAAGGGTACGCACACGAAAAATGACAGCTAGGTCAGAAAGACTACCCAGACTCAAGGGTAGAAGAGGAAGGAGATCTTGAATTGCGGAATTGTGGCTATATTCAACTATAGCGTTTCTGTAAAACTCAGACTCGGGATCGTCAATAATGAGGTTTTGGCTAATAGAACCATATCTCTGCAAGTATTTTTCTAGTTCGTTGTCAACTTCGGTCAGCGTAAGGCCTTCAACTAAGAGCGCATTCTCTACATTAACACTTTTTTGTTTTACAATGTCCATTTTCGCGTTGTAAAATACAAATTTCGTTTCTGCAGTTCTTTCGGTTGCTGCAAGAACTGGCTCCTGGCTGGCTCGCCAACTTTCTGTAGCACCTGTGACCTACAGATTATTTTGGTATCCTAACTAACACTATGGGCCGATCAGAAGACTAGATTCGCTCAAGAGCCAGAGTTGCAGCAAGAGAAAAGACACCAGTCAATGGGGTTTGATTGAAAAAATAAGTGCTTTATAAAAATCCTTTTCAAGTATTAAATTAATTCAAAATCACAATAACACAGCACAAATAAAATAGAAACAATAAACAAATGTAATTAAATAAACAAATACCACAGTACCTTGATAAAACCAAAATTAAACCCAATTTATTTAGATTACTATATCTAGAATGCTATTATTTAGGATACTATATTTAGAATACTATTATTTTAGATATATATATAGTAATATAATATAATAATAACTCCTGTATGTATTATTTAATCACTTATTGTTACCTATTTACTTATTCAGTTAATTATGTTATCTAATGATCTAGTTATGTTATCTAGTCTAATTATATTATCTAATAAATCCAATTATCTGATAAATCTAATTATCTAATAAATTAGTTTCACTTTAGCTCCTCACGGTCAATAATTTCTTTTTTCCAAGAAAATAAACCCAGTTCACAGTTGAAATAAAATAAGATAGTTGAAATAAAAGAAAAGAAAATGCAATTCAATTATTTTACAAAATAACTCTTTTTTTTCTTTCAAAACACTCTAAATAAAAACAAAACAGCACTCACAATATCAATTTCTCACTGAGATATTCAACAGGAACAATTTAGCTTTTGACAATTCGGAAAATGTGACTTCTTGGTGTCCGTTCAGTAAACAAAACTCAGTTCCACGGGATGGAAAAACTTTTGCAAAACCTGTTCGCTCGTATCAGTATCAGTAAAAATGAAGTGTGTGTGTGAACTCTGAAACTTGTAGTGCATGCGAATGGCTACCACTTTTCCAACGGAATTGATGACCAGGTTCGCTGAACGCAGGGATGGCTCGCCAGTTTCCACCAACTTTGACTTTTTACAGCAGCGGAAACAAACTCCAGTACTTCTCTCAACTCCTCATCCACAATCGCGACAGGCAACGGATCTCAGGAGCAACAGGTGAAATTAAGTAAAGTAAAAGAGAACAGGAGAAAAGAGGGAGGAAAAAAAAACCCAACCTTGCAAAACAAGGTGAAAAATCTGCATTAATCACACATGAATCCCAATTTCAACCATTAACATGTAAATGGGTACATTTCAACTACAATAAATGTAATAAAAATAAAATATTCCCACACTTTCTCTTTTGTACATACATTTTCTCAGCATAAAGCACTAATCTCATTAAACAGCATACAACAGCATATGGAGCACACATTAGCCTGTAGCTGCAGACCGCATGGTTAGCATAACTCCACTGTGCTGCATCACCCTTTGCATAATTATAAAGCTAAATCTATCTTGAACTCTTATAAATCACAATAAAATAATCACGCTATATCCCTTTTTCAAGAATTTTGCAGGAATAGTAAGTTTTAACTGTTTTAAGCACTTATTTCCCCAAAAGACAAACACATTGACTTTTGCTGTGAATACACGATAAATTATAACTATTTAATAATTCACTTACCAAGAAAATGACAAGGATTTGAAACAAACCCTTGATGATGCTAGGAAAAATCTGATTTCCTTGATTTTCGGTAATCAAATAGATGAATTTGCTCCTCGGATTCAGCACAGCACAAACAGTACTAAATGAAACTTCTCTCTGATGACGTTTCTCTCTCTTGAACACTTCTTTCTCGAGCACTTTACTCAGGTATCAATTTTCTATATCTCTATCTCTATATCAGTTCTCTAATCTCACTTTTCAAAAACTTATCTTGGGAATCGCGCTAGTTTGTTGTTGCCTCGTTCGCCGCTCGTTTCACTCTGGCCTCTGTGTAAGACGCAGCTCATTCCCGCGACTCGCGATGACGCAATCCTAATGGGCGGAGCTAACTCTCATTTTTCAATTTTGTGAGTAATTATTATTTTTTAATATTTACTATTGTTCCTCAAGTAATATTTGGCTTTCAATTATTTAAATATATATCTAGCAACTATTTTCTATGTGTTATAATATATTTCTCTTTTCTATTTGCAGGTTAATATGGTTCTAGTAACCTGGGTTACACAACATTCCACCGAGCCACCGTGTCTCCCCTTGTTATAATACAACAATATTTTTATACAACTCAAAATTAAATGAAATGTATTTTTAATACTTTGTGGTGCATTTTGGCATTTAAAGATATTAAATTATGCCAGAAACATGCTATTAATATGCTAAGACATGCTAGCAACAAAGTGTTAAAACATGTTAAGCAAAAACCTATTGTAGCCAAAAATGCTAACAAAATTAAACATGCTAGCAATGTAGTAAACAACAAACAGTCAACATAGTAATAAATGGAAATAACATGCTAATTAAACATGTTAGAAACATGTTAACAATATATTAGACCTAAGAAGCATGCTAGCTATTAGCTAAACATGCTACACTCTCAGAAATTAAAGTATAGATTTGTTGCTAGGCTACACTTTTGTTTTATTAGGTACTATTTGCACTTTCAAGATACTAATAGGGATCTTTTTGTTACAAATGCGCCTTTTGAATAGGTGACAGGCCGCTGAGTGCGCTTTTTCATATCTCAAATTCTCTCGCGAGTGCCGTTCACGCCCGCTGTTCTCGTGTAAACCCATCAGAGGCGGCTGTCAACAGACTGTCTGTCTGTCTGACTGACTGAATGACTGACTGGCCGATTGACCAATCGACTGACCCACCCTCCTTCTTCCCTAAACCGAACCAATTTTATCGATTGACCCGCCCACCCACTTACTTTCCTAAACCCAACCAACGATTTACAAAAGCCGTCCAGAAAAAGAGAAGCCCTCGTCTGATTTTTACCACGTTTTCGCATTTGACCACATTCTCACTTGTTCATTTTATTTTTTTAATTCTGTTTTTGTCTTACCTGATTTCTGGAAATGTTATTCCCCCGACTCAAACTCGATCGCCATCGTGGTCAACTCCCCTCTGCGTCTAAAGTCCGCCGATATACATGGATCTAACCTCTAACTACATCATTCGCCGTCCCAGAAATGTCCATGCAACTATGTTTTCAAAATAAGCCTGTCTTGCTTCACTGACAGGGTATTCGAGTGTCATCGAGTGTCAGAATGTTGTGGGACTGATATACAGGAGTTATTATTATGGATTATAGATAGCGAAATTTTGTGTTTTTTATTTTAGCGTTTTTTTAAGCATGACGGTAAAACACATACGTGGTTATGAATATATTAAAACATGTGCTTGTTTGTTGTACAAATTCATAATAATGACAAAAAATACTAAATTGTGAATCTCCTGACTTCCGGGTGCAGCTATGCTGCCGTTGTCAACCCAGGCTCATTCTGAAAAACGTAACTTCACAGACGTTTCTGGAGACCGCGAAATACGTCTCGGCGGCACGTTTTTCTGCAGATTTTGTTTTCGCGAATCTGCCAGAGGTCGCCGTGTATGCTTTTCGAGATCTCAAATTTCCCTCACGAGTGCCATTCGTGCCTGCTGTTCTCGCGTAAACCCACCAGAGGCCACTGTCGACTCACTTTTAGACAGACTTTCTGACTGACTGAGCGAATGATCGGCTGACCCACCCTCCCCCTTCCCTAAACCCAACCAATTTTATCGATTGTCCCAGCCCACCGACTTCCCTAAACCGAACCAATACATTTCAAAAGCAATCCAAAAAAATAAAAGCCCTCGTCTGACTTTTGTTTTACCACATACTCACCCTGCTATTCACTTGTTTGTTTTATATTTTGGATTCTGTTTTTGTCTTACCTGCTTTCTGGAACCGCTCTTCACCGGACTCGAACCCTCGTGTTCGTGGTCAACTCCTCTCTGCATCTCAAATCCGCAGATGGACGTGACGTGCTAACGGGACAAACTGGTTGCAGCCGGAATGCCGTCCATACGGAGGTAAGCGGTCAGCTGGTAAGCGCGAAAAGGAACAGCGTCACACCGCCCCGTAGTGTTCGTTTAAAGAAATGAAATGCAGCCATAAGTACCTCCACCTACGTAATTCGCTGTCTCCAGAAACGTCCGCAGGGCTACGTTTTCACAATGAGCCTGTGTTGGCCATTGTAGATGGTGTATTCTGGGAAATTTTCATACCCCTTGGTATTGATTGTGGTCCTGAAAAATCTCTGTTTCAAGGGCTATCTAGCTAAGGGGTAGAATTAGGTATGGGCCTTAATCTGACTGACTTTTTAGTCAAGTAAAGCATTCAGGCTTTTAAATGTTTTAAACAAATCCTTATTACGCCAACATAAAATTTGCCACACAACATGGCCTGTCTACTTTTGTCTACGTCTTTCGCATAAGACGTTAAAATGAGGTCCTGACTCTCTGTGTTCATTAAAAATCCCATGGCATCAGGGGTGTCCTAGCCAGAGTCCCTCAATCGTCCCTTGCGATCATGGCCTCCCAATCATCCCCATCCTTCGAATTTGCTCTATCACTGTCTCTTCAGTCCACCAATAGCTGGTGTGTGGTGAGGGCACTGGCGCCGTTGTCCTGTGGCTGCCGTCGCATCATCAAAGTGGATGCTGCACACTGGTGGTGGTGTGGAGAGATCCCCCCTCAAGATTGTGAAGAGCTTTGGGTGTGTGGTCATACACAATAAATGCGCTATATAAATACACATTACATTACATTACTTGAATAAATAATCCTTAAAAACATGCTGTTCGAGTCCCAGCTGGATCAGTTGGCAATTCTTGATCATTTGGCAAGCTTGCATGTTCTTCCTGTGTTCGTGTGAGTTTCCTCTTGGTGCTCCGGTTTCCCCCACAGTCCAAACACATGCACTATAGGTGATTTGATTAAACTTAAATTGGCCTTAGTGTTCGAGTGTGTGTGAATCTGAGTGTGTATGGGTGTTTCCCAGTACTGGGTTGTGGTCGGAAGGTCATCCACCGCGTAAAACATATACTGGAATAGTTAGCGGTTCATTCTGCTGTGGTGGCCCCTGATAAGTAAAGGACTAAGCCGAAGGAAAATTAAAGAATGAATTACTCACTAGTTGCTCTCTTCAGAGGATGAGGGAGCTCTCAGATTAAAAATTAATCTTAATTTGTGTTCAGAACATGAATAAAGGTCTCAGAGGACTGAAACGACAGAAGAGTGAATAATTAATAACAGAATTTTTATTTTTTTTAAGTGACCAATGGCTTTAAGAATTTCTGTTTTTATTTCTGGTTAATAAGATAATAAAAAAGATGATGTGCTATTTACAGCAAGTAATTCATCCCTCATTTAACCCATATTGTCGTTTTGGACAATGCTAAACCATAACTCTGCCACTCATTCAGTCAAAGCGCTTGCGTGGTGTTGCTCACAGCTTATGTCCCTTTCCTCTCCGTCCCATCGGGTCTCTGTGGTCTGACTGATGGAGGGTCACACAAGGTTTTCCTAGAAGAGAAAGCATGTTTTTCCCATGTTTACAGCTTTGATGCTCAGAGCAGAATCTCAGGTCTCAAGCTAATATATTTTGGCGTTTTGTCTCTCTAGAGTCCAAAGTCAAATCTTCTGACCTCTCGAGTGCAGACTGACCCTGGGCAACTGTCCTCAGCTATGTATGTGGACATTTTTGACATGCTTCAATATAAGACGTCCCATAATAGCTGCATTCTATGAGAACCACTGTGATATACAGAGCAAATGAATGAATTGCAACTGATGTATTAACTTTCCTGAAAGAAAGATTGTTTTGCTGTTAGATTTTTACTGCATTATTTTGAAGTAAGAAAATTGGTTACAGATTTCATGAACTTTCTGTGCCCTGTTTTCTGTTTTGAAGAAAATAACATTATTTATTAGCATATATTAAATAAATTAGCATATGATAAAAATCCTGGTAACACTTTATTTTGATGATCTATTTGAGTATTAGTAGCCTGTCTGCTGTTGATACTGCTGCTAAACAGCCATTTAACTGACTATAAGTAACTTTGCAAGTACGTGTCAACTTACACTAAACTTAACACCAACACCAACCTAACAGTCTACTGATAATCTAATGAGAATTAGTTGGCATGTAGATGCAATGTAACTTAAATTCAACAAATGTACTATTAAAATAAAGTGACCAAACTCCTTACATAACCTACATTATTTCCATCTCAATAATATCTTTTTTCTCAAAGAAGTTACACATTACGACTATACGTGTTATGAATGCCATGTTTTAAACAGTTAGCATGTGTTGTTAAGCTTTGCTGTAGGTTTGCTTTAGCCATTAGCTAACATGTTTTTCTAAGATATCTCTAATTTTTGATATCTCTAATTTAGTCATGTTACACCTCATGTAAAATATTTTTACATTTCTTAAATGCTATGTCTGCACAATTACCAAATAAAAAAGCTTTCTAGCTAGACTCTAGCTATAGCTAAACTAACAAAACTGCCTCTACCACTGTACTTGGTAATTGTTATAAATGGCACCTATGATGAAAATCAACTTTTGTAAGCTGTTTGGACAGAACCTTGTATAGGTATAGTGTGTCTACTTTCATATTGGAGTGATATGAACACAACAAGTCTCTTTTTAAAAATTTAAAGCTAAAAAGCTAGTTAGGATTTAAGGCCACAGACTACAAAAACAGATACAATACTCAGACACAAAAAAACAGCATATTCTGGAGGCTATAATAAATAATCTGATGGGTATTTTGATCAGAAACTTTACAGACACTTTCCCTAAAATGTGCCCTTTAAAGCAAAGATATGTTGATTTTAGACATTTGAATAGCTAATATAGCTCAAAACTAATTTTGGTAAAACATCCTAACCTAACCCTAATTCTAGAAACATGCAGACAGTGTGCTAAAACATACCAACAATGTATTAAACATGCTAGTAATATATTAAAACATGCTAGAGCCAGAAAATATTAGGAACCATGCTAACAACGTTGCGTAAATAAAACATGTTTAAAATAATGTTTGCTTGAAACATGCTAACAGTGTTTTAGAGGCACACTCTGACATGCTGGTGATGTATTTACTAATGCTAGAAACATGTTAAGAAACAGTGCCGTGCACAGATCCTTAAATGGGCAGGTGCTCATTCATGCTATGTGGGAGGGGGATGTGCCGGTCGCAGGGGATGGGGGCGTGCTGAATTGAAGAAACTAAACTGGCTGTAGTGTATGAGTGTTTCCCAATACTGGGTTGCAGCTGGAAGGGCAATCGCTGTGTAAAACATATGATGGATAAGTTGGCGGTTCATTATGCTGTGGCAACCCCAGATGAATAAAGGGACTAAGCAGAAAGAAAATGAATGAATGAATGAATGAATAAGGAAGCTGATAATGTTCCAGGAAGTGTTGGCAATGTACTAAGACATGCTAACAGCATACTATTGCTAACTATATTGTAACGTTAGCAGTTGTGTAACATAAAGATATGTTTATTTTTGTGCAAAAACCTCTGAAGGCCTACTTTGTGTGTGGCTAAAGTTTTGAACATGTATGGATATAATCCAAGATTATCAATGATGATGCCAAGATTTCTAATATATCTATGAAATTAATGATTGCGTTCTGGCATAAAATATGTCTCATATTAAACTGAAGCTCTGTGAGATTTTCAAGCAATCTTGTCATCTACTTAATTCATCAATATAATTTAGCGTAGCTTGATATGACTTTGTATGGCAATTTCTTTGTTTTGGGAGTGCCAGGGCATCCTGGTGGGTCATTGACTCTGATGTGACTGGTCAGAGTTGAGGATAAATGGCCGGAGGTCAGACCTTTCTGTGTTTATGGTCCCAGGATGGTGATGAAACCATGCCAAGCGGTTCTGCAAACACAGAGACCAATTCAGTCACATCACTCCCACATTAACATTAGCCACGACTCTCTGTACACCAATTTTACCCTGCTGAAAAAACTGACCAGATGACCTGGTTTTGCTGGTTCAAGATGGCCATCAACACATTAACTGGGTCATTAGCTTATTGCTGATGTTAGCCAAGGTTCAAGCTAGTCATTAACTAATCTAAACAGGTTGTTAGTTCTTTAGCTAGTTGTTAGACAGTTTCAAGGTAACAATCTCAATGACTAGTCAAAAATCATTGACATTTCTGCTTAAGTCTATAACAGTGCTTTAGAATATGTTAGCTTCATACCAATTATAACCAATTTGTCTGTTAATTTCAAATTGGGCATTTACTGATTAGCTTGTTCAAGCTAATCATTAGCTCATTTGTTCAAGCTGATTGACCATGTATGTCTTCCTTTAGCTGGTCATTCATTAGTCCAAGCTCTTCTATAGATTACAAACTATAGTTTAAGCTGGTCATTACCTTATTAGCAAGTCGAAGCTGTTTTTAACCCATTAACTAATTCACTATTAGTCATTAGCTGGTACAAGCTTGTAATTTGCGTAGTAGCTAATTCAATAGGTTTGTTAGCTCAATAGATATTTAAAACTGGAAATCAGATTAAATTGGTGAGTAGAAACTAGCCATTATACTCAAAAAAGCTGGGTTATTTCAAACCAAATTTGGTAAAATGTGGACAAACCTAAACATCGGGTTAAATTTGGTCCTCCTTGGTAATTAAAAAAGAATTAACCCAGCAGTTGGTTTTGTCTCTATTTACTCAACTGGACTGAAATGACCCAGCATTTTCTTTCATCGTAATATTCCTCCTTAGCAGGTTCGAACTAGTCATTAGCTTATTCAAGCTAGCATTTAGTATGCGCTGGTAGAGCTTAAAGAATCTAGAAATTTTAATTTCCTACAAAATGTCGGGTTGCTATAACTCAACATTGGGTCAAATATGGACAAACTCAACTGTTAGGATAAAAAGTGTTATATAAATAATTAAAAAAACATTAGTCCAAATGCGACCATCTAGCATTTGTTTTAAGTGTAATGTAAATTTTATTGGGTTTTTGCTGAGGGAACCAGGGAGATGCTTTCCTCTGGGATGGCGTACAAAAATACATCATCACTGTTTAGACCAGCTTAAAGCCAGTTTCCCGATTCCAAAACAAGTAGCATTATTAAGATGGATTTTTCCACAGGATGGGCTTAACACTGAATAGGGTCATGCAAAAATGTTTTCACGCTACCCAAAATGATCCATGAAATGGTTCCCATTGCTCCTTCACAGTGTCCTCATGGTACCCCAGGGGCGCAGTTTGCAGAGCATTCCATCATGCCACCCAGACCGGGGTCCTGTGACCTTTCACCTGTGTGGTCCCTCTGAATGTCAAACGGATCCCACAGCCATAATCTCTGTCTTCATTGAACCTCCTCTAGATGCTCAAAAAAGGTGTGCACTTGTAATAGACTGATGTGCTCCCTCAATAGCCCTAGAGGAACCTGAATCGGCTCATTTGCTACTGTGGTTATTGCTCCTGCAGGACCAAAAGAGGCTCCTGATGTCTTTGACGCAGCCTGGGCTGAGCGACCCGGCCGGTCATATATCTCATCTGCTCTCAATGAAGGCTTTGCTTATTCGGCCTCCAATAATAACTTCCTTTAATTGCACATAGGAAGCCATAACGGAGAGCAGGTTGTTCCTATTTGCAGGGAGCAATGAGGCCAAGTTGTCTATTAAATCAATCCTAGAAGTGAGAATAATACTTAATGTTTTTGCAAGAAATCATTTATGGTGCTGTTCAACGTTGTTTTATAGCGTTTCCATGTGCTGTTAGCCTTCGGATACAAAGAGGGGATGTCAAACAGCAAGATCTGGCAAGCAGACATGTGGGTAAATATGATATTGGGTGTTTTAGAAACATTTAGGTCGATGTGCGAAACCATTTATGACCAACTTTACTGCGTTGCAGACCTTGTGGAAATATACACAAGTTCATATTCAAATAATTGGTTTTCTGGGAAAGCTGGACTTTTGGCTGACTTCGTTGTGACTTGACAAGCACTTCATTCATGTTGACGTGAAATTGTGTCCTTTGTGTTTGTGCTGTCTTGCCAAGCTTAAAGACAAACTATGTCTTTTCAATGCACTTTCACAGTAATGTTTTGAAAGTGTTTTTGAAAGCATTTCATCTTGCGCTGTTAGCAATTTTTAACCCCGAACAGAATGTAGTTTTAGCATTTTTGTTTCAAGAAACCAAAGTGTCCAGCCAATTCAAAACTTGGATTTTCACTGGATAATTGAAAGACCAAGCAAAGGTCAGCCAACCAATCATACGCCAAATCCATTGCTTTGACAAACCACAGCTAGCACAATGTATCAGAAACCTGTGGTTCTCAGGAAAATGGCAAATGTTGTGTCTCACAGTCTAAACTGTCTTCAACATGATGGTTGTATAATGTAGATGCATTATTTTAACACCAGGGGTGGCATGGTGTCTCAGTGGTTAGCACTGTCACCTCACAGCGAGAAGGTCGCTGGTTCGAGCCCAGACTGGGTCACTTGGCGTTTCTGTGTGGAGTTTGCATGTTCTCCCCATTTTTGTGTGGGTCGCCTCACAGCAAGAAGATTGCTGGTTTGAGTCCCGGCTGGACCAGTTGGCATTTGGATTAACTAAATTGGCTGTAGTGTGTGAATGAGAGTGTATGGGTGTTTCCCAGTACTGGGTTGTGGCTGGAAGGACATCCCCTGCATAAGACATATGCTGGATAAGACCCCTAATATGAAAATAACGAAGGAATTTTAACACCAACAAGTCAGCTAATTAATTTTGAGATATATAACTGTTAGGTCAAGTGACTGAATTTGATCATCTGTACTTTGTTAGCTACAATGCAGTTGCAGGGATTTTCAACCTTTCTTCTTCAGGTTGCATAATTTCGTCAGTAAAAAAATTATTTTGTCCAAAACAAACTGCCTCTTCTGTTCAGAAACTTGACTGTTAGCTTTATTTGGAAATATTATCCTCATTGAACTAAAATAATAATCTAGAGCAAAGATGCCCAAAGTAGGGCCTGCGGGCCAAAGTTGGCCCATTGTAACCTTTGATTTGGCCCACCACCCCATCTGAGAAGAGAGTGAGATGAATGGAGACGGTTGCCTTTAACACAGAAATTATCATTTCTAATTTGACATAACATTTTTTATGTTTGATTTATTGCTGAACTACAAACTGAAATGAAATGTTTCAATTAAATGTTGTACATGAATCTTAATTTTAAAAATGTAAACAACACCCAAAAAATAGAGGAATATGCAGAAGACATCGCTGAGCAAATGTAACTCCATTCTGTTATAAATTAGATCATTTTGTATTGACTGTAATAGGTTCATTATTAAATGTAAAAGAAGTATGCTGTAGTAGTTTATATAAAGCAATTTTTTCTTGTTATTTTAAATATTATTCAATAAATTGGAAAAATTACAGATGGCAACTATATTTACCTTCATCCCACTAGCCTCAATTAAGGTTGGTTTTTGGCCCTTTATAAGTAAAAGTTTGGGCACCCCTGATCTAGAGACTTTAAAACAAGAAGTAGTCCAAATAAAGCTCTTTATTGCTTGTGAACACAACTCTGAAGCTATTAAACATATGCATTATATAAATTTTGAACACATTAGTTAGTCATTTCAAATCTTCAAGCAGTTACATTGGGAAAATGTCAATGATAAAACTTCAGAAAATAAATAAAGCTCAAAAAAGGAACTGGACTCACAATATATAGAACAACTTCAAAAGATTCAAAATGTACCTTGTTCTGTGAATGATAATATTACTAGTAAAAAGTAATATACCAGGAAAATGAGTTAGCGAGCAGGTTCACTGTGGTTTAATTGATGCCATGAAGCCAAAAACTTGAAGTGATTAATCATTAAACTAAAAGTTACTAATGACGTAGCCAATGAATACATTCTATACCAAAATACACGCATAAAGAGCTAGGAAATTTTCCAATGAGTAATGAGCGATTCATGTATGGCTATAGAAATTTCCATAGCAGTGAAAAAGCAGAGCAGCTCTAACATGGTTGACAAATCATCCCATTAAAATCACATCAATAAAGCCTGTGCCCAAGCCTGCATATGAACCAAAGGTCTCACCTTTCTCTCTCTTCTCCATCTTTCTCCGTCTTGTTCTTCGAAGCAGCCTGTTTTCAAAGGCCCACAGCAGCAGCGTGACCCTTCGCTCTATCCCAGGGTTAAGGAAACAGTTTTTCCCGAGTCATGATGGATCTTAAAACATTCCAGATCTGTTTACAGTTACGGACGGACCATTATGAATGTCGCTTGTCAGATGTGAGGGATGTGTGATAACGATTCTTTTACTGAGACATTTGTCTTTCAGGACTGTGTTTCACCACTTCTGATCATGCCTGACATGTTGGGCCGAACCAGAAATGTAATTGCTTTGATGAAGATCCCATATATTTCAGTCTGATAGCATAAACTTGAACAAATGTCTAACCCTTAGTTCACCCAAAAATAAAACTTACCCCATAATTTACTCCACTGTCAAGCCATCTTTGGTAGGAGTTGTTTTAAATTTTATCCTGGCTCTTCGATTCATTCATTTATTTCTCAGAGGTCACAACAGCGGAATGAACCACCAGCTATTCCTGAATTCTGCATGTCTTTGGACTGTGGGGGAAACAGGAGCACCTGGAGGAAACCCATGCCAACACGGGGAGAACATGCAAACTCCACACAGAAATGTCAATGAACCAGCGACCTTCTTGCTGTGAGGCAAGAATGCTAACCACTGAGCCACTGTGCCACCCCTGGCTCTTCCATGCGGTATAATAATTGTCACGGTCACCAAGTTGAGTGCCCACAAGACACACTAGAGGGCACTCTAAACATCACATCTGATACTGAACCAAACTACATGTCCCATCGTGTCTTGCAGCCACACACTGGTATCAGGTCACCTCTTGATTACATAAACAGCTGAAGCTCGTCATGACTGATTACATGGACTGCACACCACTCACCCTCACATCCGGGCTGAGTCTTGTTATCTGTACTGAGCATTATTAAGCGTTCTCCTCTGTTGTTTTATGACTACTCTTTTAGATTACCTTTATGCTACCATTCACTCCTGTACTAACCGTGTCTGCCTCACTACTCCTAAATAAAGCTGCATTTGGATCTGACTACCTGTTGTAAAACCTATGATTACAATTATGTTAATGGATTAGTGGCTTTTGTTTTGTGTACAAATGTGTACAAATCTTTCATCAAACTAACCCATCCACCGCCAGGGGTTTAAAACATGTTATACATTGAATACATAGGTCCCACATAATATGTATTCGGACACTGCAGTAAGTTAGGGATTGTTGTTTATAATTTAAATAATTTGAAATATTTCTATTACAAAAACACATTGGTTGGCTTCACAAGACTTGCGTTAACCTCCTGGTGGCATATGGACTAGAGACTATGCAGCGCCATTGATGTGATGAAGAATTGATGGCAAGGTATCCATAATCCTGGACCAGGTCATATCCTGAGCTGATGGTGTTGTGGTCATGGAGGAGCGGAGAGCATGAGACTGATTCCTGAAAGATCACAGTGACAGACGAGTCTTCGCATTGAGCCTATGGGCCAGCCTGATCACTGGCGGGTGACCTACTTACACCTGCAGATTTTCCACGATGGATGGCAGCGTTCTCTGCACAAGAAGTTTGGCCAGAGAAGAAAGGGTCATACACAACTGAGCCTGGTTTCTCTCTAGGTTTTTTCCTTCACTTTTGTCAATTGGTGAGGTTTGATCCTCGCTATTGTCACCACTGGCTTGCTTGGTTTGGGACTTGTTGAGCTGCGCATCAATGGATTTGCTCTTCAGTGTTTGGACTTTCAGCACTGAAAATGAAACCACACTGAACTGAACTAAATTGAACTTCAACTCTGAAAACTGGACTGACACTGTTTCATTTTACTAGAACTTCTAGGTTAAGCTGCTTTGACACAATCTACTTTGTAAAAGTGTTACAGAAACAAACATGAACTGCATTGAATATGGATTGGTTTGGTGATTTTATGCGCTTTTGAAAGCTTCAAAATAAAAGCCACTATCCAACACAATTATACAGCATAGAAGAGCCTGGGCAAAATTAAAAACTGTGTTTGTTTGACAGAAATAAGTCACATATACACAGAGGATAGTTAGATGGTGTGTATGTTATTAAATTTGTCCAACTTTGTCCAACAGACATGAACAATACCTTAAAACGTGTGTCTTTTAATTCGGTCAAATATAGACAAACCCTCTTTTTGACCCAAAGCTGTGAGTAAATACACTTGGCAGATGAAAACTGAGTCAAATGCCATAGACATACATGTTGATGGACTTTTGCTGCAGATAGAGGCAAGCAGAGGCCTCTTTTATACTTAAAAGAGCAACATTCATTGGAAACAACTGTTTAGAAATGTCTATGCAACCATCTAGTTTAACGTAAGCTTTATCCAAGGAACTGACACTTATATTTTGTTCTAAAAACAAAAGTTTTGATGGTCTGTTAACTGAAATCCCACATTTAATCCTTCACGGCGATCTTGTAGAATTGATTTATTTGAATTATATTAACTTTCTGTTTCTGTGAAAGACATTAAAGTGAACTAAACATTAATAAAAACTGTCATCGGGAAAGGATAGGTAATATACACTCCACTTCAACAGTGGAGGTAAGAGATATTCCCAAACAGGACTGACCTGCTTCGGCCTCTGCATAAACCATTTCATATACTTTTTGGTAGTCTGATGTCATTGGTGCAATAGTATGTCAATGTTTTTTTTTCTTAAAATATCTTTATTTTACATTTTTTACATTTAGTGAAACTACAACAAAAAATAAAGAGCTAAAATAGGCTTTATTTTCCTTATTATGAGCGTAAATTTGATCCACTGGAAAAACACAATGGAGTAACCTTTACAGTAGTTATATTCTCTAAAACTATATTAATATGCAGTTGTTTAAGGTTCAGGTGATGCGGTGGCGCAGTAGGTAGTGTTGTTGCCTCACAGCAAGAAGGTCAGTGGTTCAAGCCTCGGCTGGGTCTGTTGGCATTTCTCTGTGGAGTTTGCATGTTCTCCCCGTGTTCACGTGGGTTTCCTCTGGGTGCTCCAGTTTCCCCCACAGTCCAAAGACATGCGGCACAGGTGAATTGGGTAGGCTAAATTGTCCATAGTGTATGAGTGTGAATGAGTGTGTATGGGTGTTTCCCAGAGATGGGTTGCAGCTGGAAAAACATCCGCTCCGTAAAACATATGCTGGATAAGTGAGCGGTTCATTCCGCTGTGGTGACCCCAGATTAATAAAGGGACTAAGACGAAAAGAAAATGAATGAATGAATGTTTAAGGTTCAAATGCCCATTTTGGTGTCTACATAAATTAAATTACGTTACGTTATATAGGCTAAAGAATATCACAAAGAAAAGTGTCTGCTTTAATGTTTCAAATACCTTGAAAATGTAAATTGTCAATTTGGGTAAAACAATGTTACTTTGTCATTAATTGCAACAGATACATTTATGTAAAAATGAAATAAAATATATAAATAAATAAAATATATAGGGGAGAGCGGGGACGGAAGTACCGTTTTTCATAAAGCCCTAATTTTAAAAGATAATGTTTTTAGCAGAAATATGTTTTTGCTGTGGTTACTAACTCACTAGAGTGCTCTATCAAAATCAGCTTTTATTTTGAATCAATGTTGAACAAAAGTTGCACATTGTTACTTTTGACCCTGTCAGCAAGGACGAAAGTAACACACGGATGGGTCAAAAGTAACACAACAATATTTGCTAGATTTACTTTCTTAATCTTGTTTATTTTAAATATATCTGACTATGACCTTGTTCATGTTAACTGTAAACATATTTTGTGCTTTATTTTTGAAAAAATATGAAATGGCATCCTCATTTTGAATTTCAGGTCAACATGCTAATCAATGTTAGAAATACGCCAACAACATGCGGAATAATGCTTGAATCATGCTTCTTACAAGCTAATTCATGCTAACAACATGCTAATCAATGTTAGACACAAGCTAACAGCATGCTAATTAATGCTTGAATCATGCTAGTTACATGCTAATTCATGCTAGAAACATGTTAACACCATGTTAATCCATGTTGGAATCATGCTAGTTACATGCTAATTCTAGCTAGAGGCATGCTAACAACATGCTAATCAATGTTAGAAACAAGGTAACAGCATACTAATTAATGCTCAAATCATGCCAGTTACATGCCAATTCATGCTAGAATCATGATAACAGCATGCTAATTAATGCTTAAAGCATGCTAGTTACATGCTAATTCATGCCAGAGGCATGCTAACAACATGGTAATTCATGCTAGAAACATGTTAACACTCTGTTAGTTCATGTTATAATGATGCTTGTTACATGCTAATTCATGCTAGAAACTTGTTAACACCATGTTAATTCATGTTGGAATCATACTAGTTACATGCTAATTCATGCTAGAGTCATGTTAACAACATGCTAATCAATGTGAGAAAAGAAGCTAACAGCGTGCTAAATAATGCTTGAATCATGCTTGTTACATGCTAATTCATGCTAGATGCATGCTAACAACATGGTAATTTATGCAAGAAACGTGTTAACACCATGTTAACTCCTGTTGGAATCATGTTAGTTACATGCTAATTCATGTTAACATCATGCTAATCAGTGATAGAAACAAGCAAACAACATGCTAATTAATGCTTGAATCATGCTAGTTAATTCATGCTATAGACATGCTAAGAGCATGGTAAATCATGCTAGAAAGATGTTAACACCATGTTAAGTCATGTTGGAATCATGCTAGTTACATGCTAATGTATGCTAGAATCATGCTAACAACTTGCTAATTCATAAAACAATGCTAACAACATGTTATTCCATGTTGGGATCATGCCAATAACATGCCAATTATGTTAAAATAATGCTAATTACATGCTAATTCATACCACAATCATGTTAACATGCTAGTTTATGCTAGGAACATGTTAACAACATACTAATTCATGCTAATAAACATGCAAATTTTTTATATTCATGTTAGAAACATGCTAGAATGCTAACAACATGGTAATTCATGCTAGAATCATGCTAACAACATGCTAATCAAGGTTAGAAACAAGCTCAAAACATGCTAAATAATGCTTGAATCATGCTAGTTACATGCTAATTCATGCTAGAATAATGTAACAACATGGAAATTCATGCTAGAAACATATTTAACACATTTTTAATTTATGTTGAAATCATGCTAGTTACATGCTAATTCATGCAAGAATCCTGCTAACAACATGCTAATCATTGTTAGAAACAAGCTAACAGCATGCTAAATAAGGCTTAAATCATGCTAGTTACATGCTAATTTATGCTAGAGGCATGTTAACAACATGGTAATTTATGCTAGAATCATGCTAACAACATGCTATTTCATGCTATAATCATGCTAACACCATGCTATTTCATGTTGGAATTATGCTAATAACATGCCAATTCATGTTGGAAATATGCTAATAACATGCTTATTTATGTTAAAATAATGCTAGTTACATGCTAGTTCGTACTAGAATCATGTTAACAGCATGCAAATTAATGCTAATAAACATGCTAATTTTTTAGATTCCCCTATATATAAACAAGTGTTTGATTATATTTTCAACCATTTAACATATCTTGCTGACAAATTAAAACCTGATTTGAGGGACATTTATTTCTTTTGAGTGATAAAATGAAAATAATTCAATATTTTGCAGTTTTATTGGTAAAGGACTCAACTGTTTGTATATAGGCTATATATTATTTTATTTTATTTATTACATTTTTCTACTCTATAATCAGTCACTTTGTTGCAGTCTATTATTTGCAACCAGGCGAGCAGCTCGGACACTGATATTCCTGTTTCTATGTGTTTTGGCTTGATTTCAAACATTTCTTAGGATCTTAATTTACTCTTCTGATAACAGTTTGCAGAACCCCGGGAACCTTCCAGGAACGTCCCAAATGAAGATCTACAGGCGTATCAGGTGAAACAGCACGCTACAGATAATAAGTCTTCATTTATTTGGCTTATGAACACATGGTCGGAGGAAATGGACTTGTGTTTCTTCAGAGTCGCGCTGTCACGGAGCCACTTCTCCCACATCACGAAATACGTGACAGATTATTGGGTGATTTGAGCTTGATGCACCACGGTACCTGTCTGTCCACCCAAAGAGCCAGTCCTGTGTCCTTCTCATTATCACTAGATTAAACTGTTTAGATTTGTAGATAAAACATGACTAACTCTCAATGGGTTACCTCAGCGCTCCAGTCCAGAGGTGGGAAACCCCAATAGTAGCGCCGCATTTGAGCTGAGTTTAATCGTATTTCACAAATTTGCCAAGTTTTCTTTGGCACAACATGAACTACGGCGTGTAATTATGCAGAACATTGATTGGGGTAATGAACATTCAGGTGAAAAGAATAGGAGCTCTGAGGGTTGAATTTTGGCTGAATATCTTGAAAGTCCCCAGCAGGCACAGGACGTCAACATGATGTCAGATTGACGTTGTACCGCACATTGTGGGGCGTTGCATTTTGTCTGGAAATAAAAATCGGGTTGACGTCAATGTCCAACGTCTTTCCAATGCAACCTAAAAACAACAAAATATCAGCATCTAATGATGTGGAAATTACCAATATGATGTCTATCAGACGGTGGATTTGGTGGCCATACCTGACGAATAAATGTCAGTGCTTGACGTCAATATGACGTTGGCTCAACATTGGATTTTAGTCCCCTTCCAGCACAACCCAAAATCAACAAAATATCAACGTCATTATTGGATGTCAAAGAAACATTGTCCTTAGATGCTGGCGAGCTAAATCTAGCCTAACATTGTGTGTCTGCTGAGTTTTATTGTGAAGTTGTGGTTAGATACACGTTATAAAATTTTTTTTTTCACTTGTAGGCTATATGTAGGCTAAATGTGAGTCCCCTATAAAGATTAATCATGTTGAAAGCTTCGCTGTATCATTCACTAAGCTATTCCGTGCTCCCTATATTCACCAATGAGAATGCCATTTTAGGGTGCTTTCACACTTGCACTTTTGGTCTGCACTCAGCTTCGTTTGACATCAGAGTACGGTACGCTTAGCTAGTGTGAACGTGTCTTCTGAACTCGGGTACGCACTCACGAACCGTACCCGAGTCCGCCTGAAAGATGTGGTCTGGGGTGCGGTTCATGCAAACTCTGGTCCGGTTTACTTCTGGTGCGAATGCAATCGTACTAAATAATGGAAGTGAACCACCAACAGTACAACAAACTATCATTTTCATAACGTTCATTCATGTGTGTGTGTGGGTCTGTGTATCATGTACTGTACCTTGACAAGCGGGACTGAGCCAGAGCAAACACAGTGATAATGTCTGTTTGTCTCCTCCAAAAAGCAGAACGACCGTGATGAGCGGACGTCTTTCCATTTTGCCGCTTTGCTTTCATGTCCGTCACCTAGCAACAGCCATACACACAACAGCAGCTTGATGACGCAAGCGTACCGGCGTTCAGATGGAATAGACCAACTGAAAAGGGGCCAATTGAACTTGGGTACGCTTCAGGCAATTGAGCCAAGTGTGACAGCACCCTTATTTGTGTTTTGTTGGGTAAATCCCACTGACAGATTACATTTATAAAATATTGAGCATACCCTGATAGTAATTTAACCTTCAGCAAGCTCTCTGGTAATTGATTTCTGTCATGTATACGAGTTATTTATTTTATATGTTATTTAGGCCTGTTTAAAAATATTGTTAAAAATGCATGATAGGACTCCACTGTAGATGCTATCTTGTAGTCATATGTAGAAATTCATTCGACACACAAACTTTCACAGTGCATTATGGTTATTTTCTAGCTGTTGAGTGTACATGGGTTGTACACTTGTTTTGCTGTGGGCATTGTGGGTGGGATTCAAACATCCATGGTTTCGGACACCACAGAAAATGGCTGCTTCCTCAAATTCTGACATGAATACAGAACAGGTTTACACAATAAAGCTTATTTATATAATTTTTTACTTTTTATTCTGTGCATATTATTAATTCGGGGCAGCACGGTGGCTCAGTGGTTAGCACTGTCACCTCACAGCAAGAAGGTCGCTGATTTGAGTCTCAGCCGCATCGGTTGGTGTTTCTGTGTGGAGTTTGCATGTTCTCGCCGTGTTCGCATAGGTTTTTTCCGGGTGCTCCGGTTTCCCCCAAAGTTAAAAGACATGTGCTATAGAGCAATTGGATGAACTAAATTGCCCGTAGTGTATGTATTTGTGTGTGTGTGTGTGTGTGTGTGTGTGAGTGTGTGTGTGTGTGTGTGTGTGTGTGTGTGTGAATGGGTGTTTCCCAGTACTGGGTTGCAGGTGAAAGGGCATCCGCTGCATAGAAAATGCTGGAATAGTTGGCGGTTCATTCCGCTGTGGCAACCTCTGAAATATAGACTAAGCCGAAGGAAAATGATTGAATGAAAAATTTGTCACTGATTTACGTAGGCCTATACCATAATTGCATTGAAAGCACATTATATATCTTCCATATAAGCCGTTCTCTTTTTCGTAATGAAATGAGAAATCAATTTGCCTCCATCTGTTTCTTCCAGTATTAGAAGTGACACTTTCATGTATTTCTAGACTGTCTCTAGTGTGGTGGACTCGTATCGAACTTTCACTATTGATATCATACACTCAGGTGTTAAAAATGAGGGGTCCCGCCAGCCCTCAAGGTCAAACATCTCACAGTGTTTGCTTTAAGCAGCAGAGATGACTAGTGATTTTCTACAATAAAGTCCAGCTGTATTGATTTCACTGCTCTATTATTTATTGACTGACAGTCTGTCTGATTGACATGAACCAGCAGTGCTGTTAAACTGAACCAGCTTTTTGTAGGTGTGGTTTGTAAGTTACTGTACTCCTTTCAGTGTTTTTTTTTTTAGTATTTCTAATATAAAAAAGGGGTGGTTTGTACATATGGAAATGCCAGTTCTCACTAATTATAATGATTATCTTAATCCTCATTGAATCTTTATGATCTTAGTAATTATTGATGCAAATGTAATGTGCAAATTGGTTTCCTAGAAATGGCTGTTTTGGGGTGTCGACGTCTGGCCCGGCTGACCCTGAGGCAACATTCACACTGGGACCTTTTTAACAGGACATTTTACAATGAAAAGTCACTTATAGTAACAGCGGAAAAACAAAAGAAACATACATCTGTCGAGAGCTTATTAGAAAGACTTGATGAAAAGCACATGTTGACTTTACTTATGGTAGAACTGAAAATATGTATTCATATTTAAAGGTTTTCATACAGTAGAACATTTCTAGTCCTTTATATATATTTTAATTTTTAATTTTTAATTTTTTTTTATAAAAAATTGACTATACAGTTGTTTCCCAATAAATCTACATTTGGAGAAAATATCTAATGTCATAATATATACAGTGCTCAGCATATATGAGTACACCCCCATAAATCTAAATTTAAATTAATATTTTCTATAGGATCCTTTACAATATTATATTTGTGCATTTACATTATTTTTGTAAGTACTGAAGCCAAATCTGGAGTTAATCTAACAAAATAACTTACAATAAGGGCTTAAAAATTAGTAGCCCAAATGTATGTTAGGGAAAAATATTAAATACAATTTTAAAAAATAGCAAAAATCAAGAGAAACAAAAAATATATACAATTTTGTTGAAATGTTGTAGTTGTAAAAATTTTTTTGCAATATTTTGCATGAATTTAAGTGTATTATCTTTCAATTTCTAAAGATGTTCTGTGACTAAAATATTATATTAATCTGTTCTGTTCAAATGCATCAAAATATATTACCTATATTCACTGAGAAATGGATGAAAATGGGGTGTACTCAAATATGCTGAGCACTGTATATATATATATATATATATATATATATATATATATATATATATATATATATATATATATATATAGATAGATAGATAGATAGATAGATAGATAGATAGATAGATAGATAGATAGATAGATAGATAGATAGAGATTACAGTGCAGCCCTGAGATACTAAGTTTATTCTTTTTTTTTACCCAATTCTGTCAGTAAAATGTTTTTAATAATTTACAATATAATAAACATTTCACATATTTTTCTGTATATTATATTAAGGCAAAATAAGGATTTTGTTTTATTTTTACTTAAATATATTTTATTTATTCATTTTCCTTCAGCTTAGTCCCTTGTTTATCATAGGTCCCCACAGCGGAATGAACCGCCAACTTATCCAGCATATGCTTTACACAGCGGATGCCTTTCCAGCAGCAACCCAGTTCTGGGAAACATCCGTACACTGTCATTCACACACACACTCATACATTACGGCCAATTTAGTTTATTCAATTCACCTATAGCGCATGTCCTTGAACTGTGGGGGGAAAGATATTTCTTACACTGAATGACAATTCTTATTATTTCACCCATATTTAGACCATTTGTTACCTCAAAACCTACTTGAAACATTAAAGTAGACTTGCAATTACTATGCTTTTTCTGTTTAATTTTACACTGAAGTTTTTAATTTAGACTGTACAAATATCTGTAAAGGAGCAACTTTCTGTATTTTGATATTTATATTTTTTTGTTGTCGTTGTTTATTTTTACTTTTAAATTGCATTATGGGACCTTGCTCTTTCCATCAACAAATAATGATGTTGAGTTGAGTTTTAAATAAAATAAAAGAGTTTTGAATAAAATAGGGGCGGCATGGTGGCTCAGTCGTTAGCACTGTCGCCTCACAGCAAGAAGGTCCTTGGTTCAAGTCCCGACTTGGTCAGTTGGAATTTTTCTGTGTGGAGTTTGCATGTTCTCTGTTGGTGTGGGTTTCCTCCGGGCGCTTCGGTTTCCCCCACAGTCTAAAGACATGCGCTATAGGTGAATTGAATAAACTAAATTGACCATAGTGTTTGAGTGTGTGTGAATGAGTGTGTATGGGTGTTCCCCAGTTCTGGGTTGGGACTGAAAGGGCATCTGCTGTGTCAAACGTATGCTGGAATAGTTGACGGTTCATTCCGCTGTGGCGACAAATAGAGACTAAGCCAAAGGAAAATGAATAAAAGCGACTTTTATTGACATTTTTAATAGTTTGAAGTGATATATTGTTATAGCTGTTGTTGTAAATTATTGTACAATAACCTGGTTACAAACTACCAGTACGTTTTTTGTTATTTTACTTAATTTTACAATGTAAAAAAGCTGGTTTCAACTCAATTTCTTCATGTTGTCCCAACACAAATTGATTAACTTGATTTTTACAATAAACATAATTGAATATAAAACAATTAAGTTGTCCCAAAAAAACTTCAGAATTGTGTTGTTTCAGCTCTTAAGTATAAGGAGTTTGAACAAGCAGCAAAATAATTTTTGTGTATATTATTTCGAACTATTAAATTGTTGATTAAAGCTATATTGTTAATCTTATAGGTGTCACGGTGGCTCAGTGGTTTGCACTGTCACCTCACAGCAAGAAGGTCACTGGTTTGAGTCCCAGCTGGATCAGTTGGTGTTTCTGTGTGGAGTTTGCATGTTCTCCCTGTGTTGGCGTGGGTTTCTTCCGCATGCTCCGGTTTTCTATTTTAAGGCAAAATAAGTCTTGTTTTATTTTTACCTAAATATATTTATTTTTTTCTTATTTTATTTGTACCTAAATATATCATATATTTATACATTAGTTACACTGAATGTTAATTATTATTATTTCACCCATATTTGGTCCATTTATTACCTCAAAACTTACTTGAAACATTAAAGTAGAATGTTTTTTTTTTATTTACACTGTGAAAATCTGTGTAAATTAGCAGATTTCAGTATTTTGACATTTATGTTTTTTTTGATTGTTTATTTCTGCTTTTTATTGGACTATATGATCATGATGTTCTCTTCAACAACTATTGATGTTAACAAGTCTTAAAAAAGGGGACTTTTATTGACATTTTTAATAGTTTAAAGTGTTATATTGTCTTGGTTGGTGTTGTAAACTATGGTACAAAATAATAAACTGCCAGCACTGCCAGTATTTTATGGACTTAATTCATTAATTTATTCATTAATCCATTTTCTTTTCAGCTTAGTCCCTTTATAAATCAGGGGTTGCCACGGCGGAATTAACCGCCAAGTTATCCAGCACATGTTTTATGCAGCAATTGCCCTTCCAGCAGCAACCCAACACTGGAAACCTCCCACACACCATTGCATTCACACACATACACTACGGCCAATTTAGTTTATTCAATTCACCTGTGCCGCATGTCTTTGGACTGTGGGGGAAACTGGAGCACCCGGAGGAAACCCACGCAAACACGGGGAGAACATGCAAACTCCACACAGAAATGCCAACAGACCCAGCCGGGGCTCAAACCAGCGACCTTCTTGCTGAGAGGCAATCATGCTACCCACTGCGCCACCGTGTCGCTCGGACTTAATTCTATATATATATATATATATATATATATATATATATATATATATATATATATATATATATATATATATATATATATATATATATATATATATATATACATATACATATATATATATATATTATTTCAAACTACTAAAATGTTAATTAAGGTCACATTGTTAAACTGCAGAATTGAATTTTCAACATTAAAAGTCGACAAAGCAGAGATCAAGGCCCCATAAAGCAATTCGTTGCAGAAAACCCATAAATCATGAATTACGTAAACTGTCAATAGCCTTTTGTTTTATCACCGCTCTTCCAGTGAGAGTAGTTGAGCTCAAGAACATCAAATAAGAAGCGTCTTGAAGGGGGCAGGAAATGTCAGATACTAGAGAGCTTTTGATTGATCATGATTTGGTGAGATGGTATGAGGTGACGTGAATAAAACCGTTGCTTCATTTAGGCCAAGGTTGCCCAAACTCGGTCCTGGAGGGCCGGTGTCCTGCAGATTTCAGCTCTAACCTGCCTCAACACACCTTGTTCTGTGGATGTCTCTAGAAAGCCTAGTAAGAGCTTGATTATCTAGCCCACGTGTGTCTAATTGGGGTTGGAACTAAACTTTGCAGGACACTGCCCTCCAGGACCGAGTTTGGGCACCCCTGTTTTAGGCGGAAGTGACAAACTACTAGCTTTACATGTTCATATCAGTTTTATATCTTCTAAATGCAAATTTTGTCTCTATTTTGGTGCACACTAGCTTATAGATGTTGATACTAACATCTAAAAAACGTCATGAGACCTTTAAAAGTGTTATAGTGGAAAACAAATGAATAATCGTACAAGTCTGATCTGAGATACAGTACACAAGAAATCCCTTCATATTGTACTGTTGTGTTTTTATTCATAATGATCAATACAAAATACAAAAATAAATCGTTACATAAAAAAAATCCTTATATATTTTTAAAGTGGCTCAAAAACATTACAGCAATCGGGCATTTGAGTCAAAACATCAGAATCGGGTGTGTTAGATAGACGTGTGATAAAAACCAAAAACTCACATCTCTTCATCCTGTGGCTAAAAACAAAACACGCTATATACGGAATACATACAGTAATATTAACTTAGTCTACAAGTCGCTTGCGCTTCAGTTTTGGTCCCTGTTCAACCCATTCACTGACAGCCATTTAGTGCTGGAGAATATTTACAAGTTGATCCAAACTGCAGCCAGTATGAGGGCACTCGACAGTAAAGATCGGTATGTAAATGCTGTTCATTAAGGCCTGAGTCATGAAATGTCGCAGACAGAAGTTAAGCTGCCATGGCGTGATTGCATTACAACACCTGCTTTATTCACACACACTTTTTCTTCTTGAATTTCAGTGTCTGGTGTTTGCTACACACAAGTAGCAGTAAGAAAGGAATACAGGAAGCTTTGATTCTACTTCCTGTAGTAGCGTGCCTTCATTAAAAGTCTCTGTTCCAAAACCTCGCTATCTGCTGCCTACATAGTGCGCTACACAACAGACATCACAGTAACTATCATAACTGATTTTAAATGTTATACAAATTTGTCGCCTCACAATTGATTTCAAACAGTTATGTAGTTGACGTAAGCGTCTAGCGTCTAGATAGGTCACTTTGTAGGTCACTTTGTAGGTTTTGGAATGGAATTAGCATTAGCATGTTTTACCATAGGGCTATATAGAATTCTAAAGTTAGCATTAGCCTTTCTGGATTGCATAACTTTAGCATGCTGAATCACAAAATTAGCATTAGCATTCTGGATCATTAGTATGTATGGTGAGCTTTTAGACCCCTAAAGCAACACGTAACAATGTTTGCTTGTTTTTAATGTTGTTAACATTAATGAAAACTCTATAAAATGTATTAAATGTTCGCCATCTTAGATCTTTAATCGAGAGTATTACATTCTGCGATTAGTTTATTTGTTAAATACAAGTCATATTGCTTTAAAAAAGTTGGTAAGTGGTTTGTTTTGGTTTTGGAACAGAGCAAGATTTAGCATTGCTGGATTACAGAGCTAGCGTTGGCATTGTTGGATCACAGATATATTGTTAGCATGTTGGACCAAAGAGCGTTAAGGACACCTGTGCACACCAGGACGCTTTTTGCTTGCATTTTCCATCGACGTTTAATGCCTCATGACTAAATAAAGAGCGGCAATGTGATCGTGCACACCAACGCACAAAACGGCAGGTGTAAAAGCGTCATTTTTAAAGAAACGCCTCATGCTCGTTTTCCGTTAAGTAACTTTAACGCCAGTAACTTTAACAACAAGCGTGCCAACTTTCTGTCTTCTTCTGTGTTACAAGCGGGTGTCAGAAGCTTAAAGTTGTGTAGCGCCATCTAACGTCAAGAAGTGATTTTGCATTCTCTTCTGCTCAACGCCAGAGAAAATCGCTTTGGAAAAATGTCTAAAAAAAACTACCAAAAAAAAAAAAACTCTGCCGATTAACACAAACAAAGAGTGTCCCAGTGTGTACGAGCCTTTAGATTGCTGGACCACAGAGCTAATATTAGCATTAAATGACTACAGAATGAGTTTTAGCAAAGTTTGACCACAGAGTTAGCATTAGCATTCTGGGTCACAGAGCTTAGGTTAACATTACTGGACCACATAATGAATTTTAGCATTGTTTGCCCAAGGAGCTAACATTGCTGGACAATAAAGCTTATTTTAGCATTACTGGACCACAAAGCAACCATTAGCATGAGCTAATGTTAGCAACGCTTGGCCACAGAGCTAATATTAGCATTGTTTTATCACAGAACTGGTGTTAGCATTGTTGGTTCACAAAGCTATAATGATCGTAGCTGAATTGCAAAGCTAGCATTATCCATTAGCATTAGCTTATGTGAGATTTTAAGCACTTATACTAAAGCCTAGCAGCAAAACAATGCAAAAGTGAGCTTGAACAGGGGCAGTTTTACCTTTCTGCTTACTTTTTTGTTTTCACTTGCAAACGTCCCTTACTAACCTCAAACTATCCTAAAAACTAAACATCTCTCACAGCTAGCACACAAATCCACAAACTCTCATTTTTACTGTCTTTTAACCATGTAAATATCTCCCTGGCCTTCACATTCAGTCACACAGACTCGTGCGAGGGTAAATATTAGCAGTGTGCGGCGACGATGAATGCGTTCGGTGTGTGTTTGTGTGTGTGTTTGTTGAGCTGATGCTCCAGAGGCAGGTTCAGGTGAAGAAGTGCTGTTTGTGCAAGCAGTCCAGAAAGAGGAAGAGTGGTCAACGAGGGCGAGACTCTAGGACACGAGACTCTTTGGACTTCAGAGATTCTCTGCAGTCCTCCTCGCACAGCCTTGTCTGTTTACTCTGAGCGTTTCTTCTTTATTCTGAAAAAAAGAGAGGGTTTTAGATCATTACACATTACCAATTGTCTTTTTTTCATGTGTTTTTAAGATCGGCACGGCGGCTCAGTGGTTAGCACTGTTGCCTCACAGCAAGAAGGTCGGCATTTCGACCAGTTGGCATTTCTGTGTGGAGTTTGCATGTTCTCCCCATGTTCGCGTGGGTTTCCTCCGGGTTCACCGGTTTCCCAGACAGTCCAAAGACATGTGCTATAGGTGAATTGAATAAACTAAATTGGCCGTAGTGTATGAGTGTGTGTGAATGTGAGTGTATGGATGTTTCCCAGTACTGGGTTGCAGCTGGAAGGGCATCCACTGTGTAAAACTTATGCTGGAATAGTTGGCAGTTCATTCCACTGTGGCAACCTCTGATAAATAAGGGACTACGCAAGGAAAATGAATGAATGAATGAATGAATGAATGTGCTTTTAAAGACTAATATAGTGCATTTGAATGCTCTGTCCTTTAAAAAATATATTTCTAGTTTCTCAGACAAGAGTCTAAAATCTAAGAAAAAAACAGAAAGCTGCACTGATTGATCTTAAATATGTCAGTGCCTTTGTGTTGTCTCAAGATGGACGCCAGTAATTATTTTAAGGCACATTTATGATTTATTGACAATATGGCCAAACTATCTGGCCTAATCCTGGTTTAGTCTGTGAAACCAGACCATAAAAGCTTTTCATGAGATTCGGAGGTTTTATAGTATAGAAATTATATAATATTGAATTTTATTTCTGTATAAATAAAATATAAACATTGAACATAAATATAGAATAATTATATATTAATGTATAATTATATAAAGTTATTATAGTCATTAAACATTTCTAGATTTCTAAATCAATATTTATAAAACACACGCGCACGCACGCACGCACATACACGTTCCTTGTTCTAGTGTCACCAAATCAATATGACAATTTTCAAAATTCTTATTTATAATCTACATATTTTGCATTTAAGAAGTTTATAGAGCATTGATTAAACTCCAGAATAATTGTGTGTAAAATTTAGATATTGGTAGACCATTTATGAACAACTTAACATTTGAACTAATTTTATTTAGCTTTTATTTTTATTCATTTTTTAGTCATTTTAGTAAAAGTAGTCATTTCAGTATTTAAATCAACTGCCCATTAGTAACCAAAGAAGCATTTTTAAGTTTTCAGTTTTTCATACGTTACGTTTTTATGCAATATTTAACTTGTTTATTTTTATTTTTGTTTTAATTTTAGTGATTTTAGAACTTTGACTTACTTTATTTCAATTAGTTGCCAAGTCATCATTCCCAATTTTCATTAAACATGTTCGTTTTTAACCAGAAATTGTAATAATGTTTAAATCTACTGAAATAAAGTGTATTTTTATTTCCATTTTAATTTGAGTAATTTTACTAGTTCAACTTATATTACTCATAAACGGCATATAAATATTATATTAAAATATTATATATTATAAACTAATTATTTGAATACTTTGTCAGCTTCAGTCAACAAAGTAATAAATAAAAACAGCATTTCTCCAGACTCAATAACGATCAGCACATATATACAGTTGAAGTCAGAATTATTAGCCCCCTTTGAAATTTTTTTCTACTTTTTTAAATGTTTCCCAAATGATGTTTAACAGAGCAAGGACATTTTCACAGTATGTCTGATCATATTTTTTCTTCTGGAGAAAGTCTTATTTGTTTTATTTTGGCTAGAATAAAAGCAGTTTTACATTTTTTTAAAATCCATTTTAAGGTCAAAATTATTAGCCTCTTTAAGCTATATCTTTTTTCGATAGTCTACAGAACAAACCATCATTATATAATAACTTTCCTAATTACCTTAAAGTGTAAAATATTATTTACTGTCATCATGGCAAAGATAAAATAAATCAGTTAATAGAAATGAGTTATTAAAACTATTACGTTTTGAAATGTGTTGAAAAAAATCTCTCCGTTAAATTAAAATGGGGGGGGGGGGGGGGGGGAATAAACAGGGGGGCTAATAATTCAGGGAGTTTAATAATTCTGACTTCAACTGTATTTTTTTAAATTTTATGATTTAACAGCATCAGTCATTTTGTCTGTCCGCCTCAATAGGAGGTTGTAATTAATAGTGGCGTAAAACTCTCCCCTCTGCTGTTCCCTTATCATTAATCTACTATTAGTATAATTAAAGAACAGAGGTTAAATGCTGAAGGCTCCATGGTAGAGTTTAATTACCTACTTAAATATATGTGTCACATGTATAACCCTAAATTACCTAATAACATTCCACATATGCCACTTAAATGTTAGGAACAACAGTGTTTAAACTGGAGGTACGATTTTAAAATAGTTTAAAAAGAGTTTGAGGCATTTACATTAGATTAGACGCCTGTTTAACTAAAAATGAAAACTCTGTATGGTATTTTGGTCATTATTTTGCATGACAATAGAGGTACAGTATATTACTACACTGTTAAACAAATGTTGAATTTGAGTCATATTAACTGTAGAAGTCATTTCAACTTACGTCAATTAAACTGACTTTTTATTAAACGAACATATTATTAACCTGACAATTAAACATGATTAAGAACAAGTTAATTTAGTATAAATTTAAACATTTGTTTTTTAAATTTGATTATTTTAAAAGTTTTATTGTTTCAGCTTATTTTGAAAAAGTTTAAATAATATAAAAACACATGTTGTCATGACTAGAAGAGTTTAGATGCAAATGTTTTTCTCAGACTGTTGTTTGTAGTTTGTAATTTTACTCTTAGTGCAAATAATATGTAATTTTCATTTCCTTTAAAGTGAAATAACTGAACATGAAAATATGAGGTTAAGAAAAAATGCAAGTTTTAGAGGAGATTTTCAGACAGCATTTAGAGGTTTTTGCACCTGAACTCTTCACTTTTTGATCATATGATGTTTTGACAGTGTATGTAAATCTTTTTTTATTGCTTTATTTATTTTATTTACATTTTGTCATTTGAGGGATTAAATTGATCCAATCCTGACTATTAGAATCTATAAGTAAAAACATTTGTGTAGCAACAGATCTGGCTTTAGCATTGCTAATGTTAGCATGATGTGTCAATTCTGGTTGTTTTTGCAAATCTGTGTGAAACTGATCTGTTTTGACAACATTATTGTCTGTATGTGAAACTGTTTGTTGTAGTGTAAATGTCAATGCTAATGCATTCTCATTAGTTGTGGACAATACTAAAAATAATTTAAATTGCGATTAATTTAGCCTGATCTCAAATGGGAAACGTTTCTAGTTTACGTTATGTGAGTTTAGTGGCTAATTCATAGGAATTTGTACAAGTTCAGTCATACGAAAATGAGGTGTGGCACCTAACCCCATCCCTAACCCCAACCGTAATTGGGGGATAAACAAATCGTACTAAATTGTACAAATGAGATTGTACAAATTCATACGAATTAGCCACTAAATCAAAAAATTAGAATTGCCGTGAGATTGTGTTGGATTAATCAGATGATTTTCTGTTTTTTTCCCCACCCCTCTTGTGACTCGTGGTTTGTCTGTGTGTATTCAGAGCCAGTGAGCGATGGACTTTTAAAATAAAAATAATAATAATAATAAAACATGTTTAATATTAATAAAAATAATTGTCCGCGTTAATTATGCTGTAACGCAATTATAACGCAAAAATATGACGTTAACTTTTCCAGCTCTAAATTTTATATTTGACTTGACGTCAATTGGGTAAAAATATATAATTATAAATGGTTTAAATTACACTAAATCACACCGATTTTAATCTCTGGTGATTCAGTGATTGCAAATAGTTTACATTTATATTAGGTCAAAATATAATTCATTTAATTGTAATCAGATTGATTTCATTTGTTCCTACGTGCATTTTTTTGTATTGTGTCCAAGTATCAGAAAGCATATTTAAAAACATTTGTAGATCTCCAAGTTGTATGTACATAAAATGCTTCTGTTTAAAGCATCTACAACTGAATTTTGCATTAGTTTAAAAATGTAACAATTTCATTTTGAAATTACATTTTGCATATGTATTAGTGCATATTAGTGCATAAAGTCTTGTTGTCTTAATTTTTTTGTTGTTGAATTAAATGAACTTTTCTAATCATCTCAAATTACTACTTAAAATATTAGGTTGAACTTTGCATAACTTAAAAAATGTAGTTGAAACTTGATTCACTTATTAAAATAAGTTAAAACAACATAAAAATATTTGTGATGCTCAGGAGACCCCAGCATAAAAGAGTTTCTTCTTACTTGTTAATGGCATTCTTTAGATACTGCTGAAGCCATTTGGTCTTGGGGTTGATGCAGACCTCTCTGTTGTTCTTCAGCTTGGCACTGGTAATGAGAGAGAGAAAAGAAGGGATTTGTTACAGACGAGAGCAGAATGGAGACTGAACCTTCCTCCCTGAGCGCCTCTACAGTGTGTTTTATCAGATCATATCAGCTGTCCGTCATGGACCACATTTCAGCCGCTCCATTCTACTCTATACTGCCCTCCATCTGATAACAGCACTCAATTAAAGCCCTTTCGTAAGGACAGTGTTGTGCTGTCTGGAGGTTTACTGTTTTCCAGGATCCGGAAGATTCCTGCTGTTTACATGTATATAAATTGATTATAGTGGTATATATTTTTAATTTACACTTATTTACACTATAATATACACTTTCTTACACTGTAAAGAAAAATCTTGCTGCCTTAAATTTTTTAGTTGAATCAAATTAACTTTTCTAGTGATTTCTCAACCTACATCAATAAAAATGGCTAAAATATTAAGTTAATAACTAAATAAATTGAGTTGAAACTTGATTCACTTATTAAAATAAGGTAAAGCAATAAAAAATATTTGTCTTGACTTTATGTCATTCCATTTTTACAGTGTATATCATTTTCAAACATTATGTTTGCCTATGAATTTGATTACATTTTAAGTATCTTTATATCATTTAAATATCAGTGTTGTGCTGTCTTTGGTTTGGCGTTTTCCAGGATCCAGAAGATTCCTGCTGTTCATGTGTATATAGATTGACTGTAGTGGTATTTGTTTTTAATTTATTAAACGAATAGTTACCCAAAGCTTACATTTCTGTCATTTTAATTCACAATTTACTCTTTCTTTTATCTGTTGAACACATTGAAAGATATTTTGAAAAATGTTGGAAAGCCATCTTAGACTTCCATAGTATGGGGTTAATAGTTTCTAACATTTTTGCAAAATATTTTCATTTGTGTTTTACACAAAAAAAAGGAAAATCATTAAAAGGTTTGAAACCACTTGAGGGTGTATAAATAATGAGTACATTTTCATTTTTGGGTGAACTGTCCCTTTAATTCTGAAATGAAATGGATGATATGTAAGCTTGTTTACACAAAGTCCAAATTTACTAAGATCTGCAAGAAATAAACATGAAATTTTCATTCATTTATTCATTTTCCTTCAGCTTAGTACCTTTATTCATCAGGGGTCGACACAGTAGAATAAATCGCCTACTTAAATTAAGAATTTGAACATTTAAATTCAGAAATGTGAGATGTCAACTCAGAGGTGTACAGTAGTCTATATGGATTGAAGTGGATTAAAACCTTTGATCAAAGTTGTTGCATATAACAACACTCATTCTTGTCTCATGCCAATTTATTTTGATCAATTTTAAATGTTCACTACTGTAATCTCGTAATTGTGGGATAAAACACAGTATTCAGATTAACAACTGTCAGATTTCACTCTGCAGATTTGCATGTAAATGTTAACATGCACTCAGGAGATACAATTGTGAGTTAAACACAGGAATTAAAAAATGTAGACTCAAAATTGTGAAGTTTTTCGAAATTGTGAAACGTAAACTCAGAAATGTCAGGATTGTGAAATAAAAAACACAGAAATCTGGGTAACAAAGTCAGATTTCAGAGTTTATATTTTATAGTTTACATTTGCATCTAAATATTAACTCAGAATCAGGAGATACAACATTTGGAAATTATAAAGGGTAAACTCAATAATCTCTAGAGCAAAGTCAATATGTTAAATTGGTATTGGGAAACAACTCATAATTTGTGAAACAGTAAAACAAAGCCAAATCTTCTCTAGACCTCACAAAGTTTTACATTGTACATTTAGAAATGTGTTTAGTCTTTTTTTAATTCTGTACATTTTTAATACTATATGTTTGCTTTTTATTTTACTAATTTTTTTTTACTTTGGCATTAATTTACATTAAATAAGTTGTAGTTACACTATAGCTTAAGTGCCAATTCTCACTATTAACTGTAGTGTTATTAAGATATGTGCTGTTTATTAGTACTTATAAAGTACATAGTGTAGCATGCTAGGGAAGGTTAAAGTACAGTTCCTGTGTTATATTTGGTGTGTGATTATGTTTTGTTATGTGGGGTTTTAAGGGGCTGGATTATGGGGAAAAACAAGTCTGCGCACTCGAGATGGGATGCACAAGAAAGAGAGTTTTTGTTCCGGCAAACGAAAGGATTACTTGTCTGTTTAAAACATGCAAAAGGTCATTAAAAAGACAAGTTTTAACTGTTAAACGCTTCCTGGTCGGCCTTCTTCAGTCTGTTCCAATATTCTGCGTGATTTTATTCTACATCCCTAATCAATGCCAGTAGAGTTCAAGGCAAAAGTCATTGTTAATTGTTTGTTAATAGTTTGAATTGTACTCTAAAATAAATAACGAAGTTACCATGTGTGCCATGTTTTTTTTTTCTTCTTCGGACCACCATAATCTCCCTCTTTCATAGAAATTCTATTATATTTTGCTTTTGTAATGGGGCAAAAATATTCTACGCTATAAAAAAACTACTGGGTTCCACACAATCGATTTATGTTGGGACAACATGAATGAACTAAGTTAACTTAACAAATTTAGGTGGATTAAACATAAAACTTTTAAGTTGCCCCTCAAAATAACTCAAGAATCATGTTGTTTCAGCTCATTTTAAATAACTAGTTTGAACAAACATCAAATGTCTTATTTTGAGTGTATAAATATTTACTTTAAAGACCCTGGAATTGTGAAATGTGTACATTAGTGATCAATCAATGTGAGATGGATCCAATGAATAGGCCTGTTTATAAGCATTATTTACCATGGTAGTCTCAGAGTAAACAATGCTTGATGTGAGATTTTCTGTTTTAAAGACAAAGAGAAAGTCAAGAATTTGAAAGCGCCTCAATCTGAAGTCTTTCTGTCTGATATCTGACCTCCAAATGAGCTTTGTCAAATCCTCTCAAACGCTCCGCTCCGCCACACATGGAGAAAACCACACAAATGACACCCAGACTTCACACCTCGCCGCCAAAAGGCTGTGTTTGAGAATTAGCGGCTCACGTTGCCATTCAAACGGCTCTTATTCGTGTTTCCGACACCTCACACACGCATCTCCAAATCAGTCTAGACAAATGGAGCTGGGATAAAAGATACTCTGAACTCCCAAATCTGCAAGCTAATCAACTTCCCCATCAGTAAGCTAACTCTGAGTGTAATGCTATCCCTGCTAGTTTTCTGCCGGGATGTTTTCCATCTGTTTGTTTGTTTGTGATTTGGCTTTCAGAGTTAATCTAACTAGTCTAAACGATCCTTTGCGAAAGTCTGTCGGTGGTCTGGGCCCGAGCCAGCAGGTAGTAATTACCTCACAGCTAGCTAATGCTAACAACAAAATGAGTGATGTGCGGGGGAAAAGGCTAGGTGGCTGTCTTTCATCTCGGCCAACCAATCCCAAAGCATTTCTAAACAAGATGTGTGGAAGACGGCAGATTAAAGGTGATTTCCTCCGGCCCCAAAGTTTGTTCCATGAATGACCCTGGGCTACATGCTAACCCCTCTAACCCCTGTAACCTTGATCCGCCTGTAGCGCTTTGGCTTTTTGCTGCCCGTCGGGGTACAAATGGTCCGGTTTAATACATTCCAGACGGCTGAAGTAATACCAAATGCTGGTAAAAATGAAAACGACAAGGTTGCTCACAACACAGAGCTAATCTTTTTGACCCTTAGAGATTATTGAGTCGTAAAAAGTAGAATCGAGCCGACGTCTCGTAATTTCTTGTTTGGTCGTTTTTGGTGTTTCACTGTTATTGAAGAATGCCAGATTTCTGCTTTCCCACACTGATTTTACTTATAACTGGACAATTGTGACTTTTAAAAACTGTTTCTGGAATTTAAAATTACTTTTTTATACAGTTGAAGTCAGAATTATTAACCCCCTTAATTATTAGCCCCCTTGTTTATTTTTTGTTCTGTAGACTATCAAAAAAAAAAAAAAACATAGCGTCAAGGGCCTAATAATTTTGACCTTAACATGGTTTTAAAAAAATTAAAAACTGCTTTTATTCTAGCTAAAATAAAACAAATAAGACTTTTTTCCAGAAGAATAAATATTATTATACATATTGTGAAAATTTCCTTGCTCTGTTAAACATCATTTGGGAAATATTTAAAAAAGAAAAATTCAAAGGAGAGGAGGTTTAATAATTCTGATTTCAACTGTATATATATATATATATATATATATATATATATATATATATATATATATATATATATATATATATATATATATATATATATATATATTAAACATTCAAACACAATGACTTACATATTCCGACCCACAAACATTTAAACAACAATTGACAATAAAAGATACCAAATACAAACAATACACAAGAAAGTAAAATAACAATAGACAAATACACTGTCAATAATAATAAAAAAAGAGAAGAAAAAATTCCTAAAATAAAATAAATAAAATACTGACCTTCAGTTTTAATCTAAATTAGTCTGATCCTCTTCAATTTACATTTCTGGTAGAATTTACAGTGCTCAGCATAATTGAGTACCCCCTATTCTGAAAATGAATATTTTTATCCATTTATCAGTGAATATAGGCAATATATATTGGTGCATTTAAACAAAACAGATTTATTAAACAGATATATTTATTAAAATAATATTTTAGTCACCAAACATATTTAGAAATTGAAAGATAATACAATTAAAGTCAAGCAAAATATTGCAAAAATAAATTACAACCTATAATTTTTTTTGCATCAGATTTTTTTTTTATTCTATAACATATAAATTTTGGTGTACTAATTTTTGAACCATTACTGTAAGTTATTTTGTTAGATAAGCTCCAGATTTGGCTTCAATACTGACTAATCTAATGTATATGCACAAATATAATATTGTAAAGCTTCCTATAGAAAATATGAATTTAAAAGAGGGACTAAGCCGAATTAATAATATAATATAATATAATATAATATAATATAATATAATATAATATAATATAATATAATATAATATAATATAATATAATATAATATAATATAATAATATTTAAATAATTAAAATAGATATTTCCTTGCTTCATTGTCATATAAGTTTAATTATTTATGATAATATATTCAGTATTTATATTATTTATATAAAAGCAAATAAAGGAAAAACACAATGCAAGTCAATGGTTACAGGTTTCCAACATTTTTCAAAATAGCTACTTTTGTGTTAAATAGAAAAGGAAACTCAAACAGGTGAGGAACAAGAGTAAATGATGACAAAATTCTCAGTTTAGGGTGAACCCTCCCTTTAAAGTGACCTTTGTCTGGTGTAACCTGATTAAGTGTAGTAAAATGGAGTAAAGTGTCTCACATGACTTGGAAAGGGCAGCTGGGAGTGTGGAGAAACTTGATCTCTCGGATGCTCCGTTGCGGGACGGTGTTGAGGGTTGAGCGACACCAGCACCTCTCCACCAGACTGATGGGCTTCGCTAAAAAAACAACAACACAAACAAACACTTACTAGAAAATCAAAGCAAACTCATAAATAGTCACTAAGAACTTTCCTGAAAGTTTTTTTTTGATACCTTTATCTTTACTAATACATTCACCAAAATATAAAATCTCTGTCATCATTTACTCACCCTTTACTTGTTTAAAACCTTTATGAGTTCCTGTCCTCTATTGAACACAAAAGAAGATATTTTAAAGAATGCTGGTTACTGGAAACTATTGACTTCCATTGTAGGGAAAAAAATACCATGGAATTCAATGGGTGACAGCAACCAGCATTCTTCAAAATATCTACTTTTGTGTTCAACAGGGGAAAAAATTCATATAGGCGTTGAACAAGTGAAGGGTGAGTAAATGATGACAGAAATTGTCATTTTTGGGTGAACTATCCCTTTATACCACACATCACGAAAACCACAAAAGACTTTCGTTTGTTTCAAATAATATTGTTTTGTTTCTAGCTTAACTTTGATTAAAATATGTAATCAAATCATCATATTAGATGATTTCTGAAATATCATGTGACTCTGAAGACTGGAGTAATGATGCTGAAAATGCAGCTTTTCATCCTATGGATAGTCAATAGGGAATTTGATGTGTGCCTGGAAGAAATAATACATTCATAAACGAATAAATATCATCTTCCAGCAATACATGAGCACTGAGGCCACTGCAAAACCAAAAGCCAAGATCTCATTTACAAAAACAGACTGAAATACACCTCCATGACACATCGGATGATGTATTTTTTGGCTGATTTCTAATAAAATAGAAGTTTCTAAATATATTCAACTACCAGATAGACATTTTAAATAGAGTATTTTTCAAATGTTTACTACTGTAATACTGTAAACGTACTGTTTTTTACTCTATAGTTTGGTCAAATATTGAAACCTTCTGGCCATAAGAAGCTTCGGTTATACTTTAATTTGATGGTCTGTTTGTTGAATTTAAGTTACATTGCATCTGCATGCCAATTAATTCTCATTAGATTATAAGTAGACTGTTAGGTTGGTGTTAAGGTTAGTGTAAGTTCTTATAGTCAGTTAAATGTCTGTTGAAGCAGCAGTATCAGCAGACATCAAGCAGACAGTCTACTAATACTCAAATGGACCATAAAAATAAAGTGTTACCGAAGATTCTTTTAAAACTTTCAAATTTGACCAACTTCATACTTTTGAATGGTACATTTTTCTTTCAAAATACAACTATTGCAAAAAGATGCTTAAGTGTCATGTAAATGATCCTTTGCTTTATTATTATAGAGATACTTTGCTCAAAAATTCTTTCATTTATTTCAGGAAATACAGCATAATATGAATTCAACATTTCAATATACACTTATAAATATTAATATAAAGATTGGCTACTGTTCAAACTACTTATTTAAAATGAGCTGAAAGCACAATTCTTAAGATTTGTTTTTGGACAACTTAATTGTTTTATGTTCAATCCACTTGCATTTGTAAAATTAATTAAGTTTACGTAATCAATTTGTGTTGGGACTACAAGAAGGAATTGTGTGGAACCCAGAAATGTTTACAGTATAAAATAATTAATTCCTAATCTTAAAGAGACAGTTCACCCCAAAATTAAAATTTCTTTGTCATTTACTGTCACTTAAGTGATTCTAAACTTTCAACTTTCTTTCTTTGGTTGAACACAAAAGAAGATATTCTGAATAATGTTGAAAAAAAAAACCAGCCATTGACATCCATATAAAAAAAGTACAGTGGAAGTGAATGGCTGTTTTTTCCCTCCAACATTTGTCAGAATATCTTATTTTGTGTTCAAAACAGAAGAAAGACGATGAAGAAATATACATTTTTGGTGAACTGTTCCTTTAATATCATATTTAAAAGTATGCGAATATAACATATTTAATCTTAAACCTTTGAATGGTGTATGGAAATATAAATTCAGTGTATTTAAATGAATTTTTCTATTAAGAAATCAAAATGTTTGCATGGAAACACTTTGAACTATACATGTAGTCCATTCAGTTCAATTCAATATGTTACAAATGTATTGCCAAAGTATTTATAAAGTTTACATTAAAAGAACATACACTGTAAAGAAATCCCGGTTGCCTTTATCCTTATGAGCCCATTGAACTTATGTCATGTTAAACTGATTTACTGTAAAACCGCTTGCGTAACTTAGAAAATTAAGTTAGAACTTGATTAACTTAGTTCAATAAGTTACAGTGAACTAAAAACATGCTGTCATGACTAATAAATCATATAATTTTTACAGTGTACATATATCTAATAATAATAATAATAAAAATAATAATAATAAAACCTACATTTTAGGATAAAACTATAATAATAAATAATAATCAGTATAAAGTTTTAGTCTCTCTCTCTCTCTCTTTATATATATAACACACATCACACTGAAATCACATTTTAGACACTTGATTTCCACCCAAAACATTGGATAAATCAACTAAAAGCATCCAAATCATCTCCGTCACAACACAAACCTGAACTTTTCCTTTTGCATTTTAACCCAATCGTAATACTGAAGATAAAAAACACGCGTTCAGTTTGTGAAAGCGTGTGTAAGTGTTGGATCACCTGCGTCCCTGATCATTAAAAACAGATTAGCCTGCTCTTCTAGCGGCCCTCATTCACTCATTCAGGGGCCACATTTTTCATAAAGAGCTCTTTTTAAAGGGCCCTCGGCAGGAAATCCAGCAGAAACTCTCAGATTGCTGCATTAAATGAATCGCTCTCCGAATTCCTCCGCATCTCCTTGGTTTTCAGTAATGTCAAGCTCTGAAATTTCCATCAGTATCTGAAGTCTGTGCGTTCTCTTTTGTGATGATAAACACAGTGGCCCATTAAGCTTTGACTAAACACAGCGCGAGTGAACTTTCTGCTGTAGTGTTCCCTAATTAGACAGTAATTTAAAGAGTTGGGGAATAAAGTAAACAACTCTGGCTGTCTTTTTTTTTCGCAACAAAGCCAAGTTCAGCTGGTTAAACATCTCCGTCATCTGAGTCAGAGATGGTAACATGTAAAGACATGTGCTTAACGTGACCATGCATATGCAAATGAGCTGAAAGGTGATATTTATGGATGTGCTTAATGAGCGTTAATAAGATAATGATCGGTAGATGGAAACATCACTGTTGTTGAGAACTTGGTAGTAGAACAGTTTGGCAGTTTAAGAGAAGACAATAACACAGAAAAAAGATTATTGAGATTCTACTTTAAATTGTCACATTTAAATAAAAGATTTACATATTTTTTATTAAATTTACAAAAATTTGCGGAGTGAAAATTGTTCCAGAAGTAAAAACTACCTAAAAGGATTGTTTTCAGTGTAGTGAATTTTATATTCAGTAAGTAGTTCTGTTTTAGTTTGTTGTATTTGTTAGATTTGTTTGTTGCTTTTAGTTTAGTTTAGAGTTTGTTTTTAGGTGTCTGGCTAGTTTAGTTTTTCTTTAAGTTTTATTGTTTATTTTTTTAAAGTTGTTTAGATTACTTTAGTCTGGTCATTTGTTTTATTTTCTGTAGTGTTTGGTAATTTACTTGTTTTATGTGCAATATATATATATATATATATATATATATATATATATATATATATATATATATATATATATATATATATATATATATATATATATATATATATGTATATATATATATGGGGTTTATATTTTCGCTCAGTCTTTGTTTTGATTTCTTTGATTTTAGTTTTATTTTAGTTTTGATTGTATTTTTAGTTTGTCTGGTTTGTTTAGTTTTACCTTTTAATGTTTTTTGTTTGTTTGTTTATTTTTAATTAATTTAAATTTTGTCATTTGTTTAGTAAAAGTAAAAGTTGTTTAGATTAGTTTAGTCTGGTCACTTGTTTTATTGTCTGTTGTGTTTGGTAATTTACTTGTTTTATGTGCAAGAAATAAATTAATATTTTATGATGTTTGTATTTTAGTTCAGTCTTTCGGTTTCTTTTATTTTAGGGTTTTATTTTGTTTTATTTAGTTTTGAGTGTTTTTAGTTTTCCCTTTTAGTTTAGTTTGTTTGTTAAGTTTTTTATTTGTTTAATCTGTTTTATTTTGTACATATTGATTTGTTTAGTGTTTGGTAATTTAGTCATTTACTTGCTTTTTATGTGGAAAAACAAAATTAATATTTTATGTTATCGAATGATACATTTATAATGAATGTATTGATTTAATTTACATTAAATTTGTTATAAAGTAAAGTTTTAGCAGACAAGATGTCTAGAATAATACCAGAATTCATTTTCATTTCAATTATTTTGTTAATCTTTTTGTTCTTATGTTGTTGCTATATTTTATTTCAGTTAGTCAGTTAGTTAGTTAGTAAGCATTGATTTTTGTTAGTTTTGTTACTTTTTTTTGTCCATCAAGTTAAACTGAATGAATTGTAGAGAAATGTTAATTTGGCAAAAAAAAAGTCAAAATTTAAGGTTTTCTTAATCATTTTAAACAAAATCCTTTCACATTCAGTAACCCTAAATCACAAACACCAATATCCATCAAAAAGTTTCTCTACTAAACAAATATTAACACAGCATCTCAAAAAAAGCATGAGTTATATTCTCAACCACTGCAGATGTAATCAAAAATGTCCTACCGTCAGTCTCTGGGCTCCAGAAGGCGAGCGTCAGCAGCGCCACCAGCGCTACTACTTTGCTATCCATGCCAAGAGCGTGTGTGTGTGTTCTGTTGATCACAGCGAGTGTCCAGAGCTCAGTGTGGCGTCTCAGTCTGTGTGGAGTGTAAAAACTGAGGGCTGGCGGGACAGAAGCAGGAGGAGGAGTGCAGGAGGAGGCGGAGATGCAGATGCAGATCCCCCCTGAAGAAAACCTGAAGAAAATTCTCAGAGCGCTCAGGAGGAACTCACTGTATTTCCTGACTCTTGGTTTATCAGTTGCATATCAGATTCTCTTCTGTTATTAGTTAAATAGATACACTAAAAAAACAGCACAATTCTTCATTTTTTGTGGGACAACTTAATTGTTTTGTGTGTAATCCACTTTATTTGGTAAAAACGATTAAGTTAACTTAATAGATTCGTGTTGGGACAACATGAAGTATTTGCGTGGAACCCAGCATTTTTACAGCATACACTGTATAAAACGCTGGGTTCCACTTAATCCATTTGTGTTGGGACAACATGAAGAATTAAGTTAGCTTATTAGTTTTTACAAATGTAAGTGGATTGAACATAAAACAATTAAGTTGTCCCCAAAAAATCTCAAGAATTGTGTTGTTTCAGCTCATTTTAAAGCAGTTTGAACAAAGCAGCAAAACGTTGTCGTTTTTTTAGTGTAGATACTTTATTAATCCTGAAGAAAATTCTGCCATCCAATAGCATTTCATATAAAATACACAAAAACATAGACACATAAACACACACACACCAAATAGGGAGGGGAAATAAATAAATAACAAAAAAGAATTGATAATAATAATAATAATACTTCATAATTGAAGCATCCAAGCTATCAGCTATCAAAAAAAATTATAATAATTGTGTATGATATAGGAACTCATACTGTTTGTATGTGTACTGTACTGTACTGTACTGTACAGTATGTATGTGTGTATGTATGTATGTATGTATGTATGTATGTATGTATGTATGTATGTATGTATGTATGTATGCGTGTGTGTGTGTGTGTGTCTTCTGTTAAACACAAAGATATTTTGAAGAATTCTGGTACACTGAAAAAATGATTCATTGGATTTACAAAATTTTTTTAAGATAACTGATTGCAAACTATTTATATGGGCTGAATTTAAACAAACATATTAAATTTAGTAATGTTCAACTTAATCTGTTTGTTTAAATTCAGCCCATATAAATTGTTTGCAAACAGTTACCTTAAAAAAATGTGCTAGCACCCATTGACTTCCACAGTAAGAAAATAATTACATCATTCGGGGCCGGGTATACCATTCTTTAAAATATCTTCTTTTGTGCTCAACAGAAAAAAAGATCTGGTGGTAAAAACCACACAAGGCAAAGTAAACAATGAGGTAAATAAAATTTTTAGATGAACTATCCCTTTAAAATAAATAAACTGAATAATGTATATAAACTATATAATGAATAATGTATATCAGGGATTCCCAAACTTTTCATGTTGAGATCCTCAAAATAACAGTGCCAGGACTTTAATGGACAATGGACTCACGACTCCCAATATCCTCTGAGGTGGTTGTAAATATATAAACCTTCCACACAACAGCGCACACATGCCAATAGGCCCAAGTCTGTTCATCATTTAATTTTGGAGAACTCAGAGGCCATTCTCAATGTTCAGTTGTGACCTGTATTTATTTTTAATGTACAGTTGAAGAATTATTAGCACCGCTGAAATATTAGCCCTCCTGTTTATTTTTTTAAAAATAGCTAATAATAAAAGGGGCTAATAATTTAAAAAAATGCTTTTATTCTAACCAAAATAAAACAAATAAGACTTTCTCCACAAGAAAAAATATTATCAGACATACTGTGAAAATTTCCTTGCTCTGTTAAACATAATTTAGGAAATATATAAAAAAAAAGAATCAAAAGGGGGCGAATAATTCTGACTTCAACTGTATGTGAGTGCTGTAAAGGTGTCAGAAAGTTTAACCTGGTGCCATAAAATCAATGTGCTGCATCTATTTCTGTGTCTTTAATATATCATAAACACCCCAGGGGTCGCAAAAAAATCAAAAGGCTGATGGCTTTTTATTTGCATGTTGTTATTTTTTGTTTATTATCAACATCTTTACAATGTTACTATTAACTACTATTTTGTTCTTCAGTATTGTATGGATAAAACGTGGTCATTCTAATAGTTTAATAAAATATATTAGATTTTTGGAAATCGTCAAGCGACCCCACCTCATTGTCCCAAGACCCCCTGGGGGGGGTCCCGACCCCCACTTTGGCAACCACTAATGTAAATCACTATCAGGTGAAAGTTTGACACATTTTTACTGTATCCTCATTCACTATTCTCTACACTAGTCCACTAATATGACTAGGGGAGACTGTGTAGTTTAGACATACAACATTTGCACGATCAATCTTCTCAGATAGAGCCAGTAACTTCTGCTTAATTTTCCTCTGTTGAATTAAGAGGGGTATTACAAATTAATCAACATTTAAATACAACCTAAAGAAATGGCTAAAAGCAAATCAAGTTTGTAATACTGTGCAATTCTTCTCTTTTGACATTCTTTTCAAATTGTTTATATTTTTGTTGGATGTAATTTTACAGATAGTATACAGTATGTGTAATAGTGTCGCCTCACAGCAAGAGGTTCGCTGGTTCGAGCTACGGCTGGGTCAGTTGGCATTTGTGTGTGGAGCATCTCTGGAGCGTTTCGTCCCCGTGTTTGTGTGGGTTTCCTCTGGGTGCTCCGCTTTCACCCACAGTTCAAAGACATGTGGTACAGGTGAATTGGGTGAGCTAAATTATCCGTAGTGTATGTATGTGAATGAGAGTGTATGGGTGTTTCCCAGTGATGGAAGGGCATCCGCTGTGTAAAATATATGCTGGATACGTCGCTGTGGTGATCCTTGATTAATAAAGGGACTAAGCAGAAACGAAAATGAATGAATGAATGAATATGTATAATAGGGTTGTCGCGAGGCTATTAATTAATCTTACGATACTATATCAGCTGAAGTATCACGATAGCAAGTAGTATTGCGATACTATAATTCATAACTCAAATTATAAAGAAAATTGTCAGAAATGCTATATTTTATGTTATAATATACCTACTTGAATGTAATTCATAATTCCCTTAAGGCCAAAAAGTATTATTTGCACCTCACTTCACCTAAAATGTATTCATTCTGTTTGTTTATTTTGTAGATAACTGGTCAACAAAAAATACATTAAAATAAAGATACAAATTAAACCAAATAAAATTTGGTACAATTTACAAAACGGCATTTTTTCCCAACAAAATTAGGCTATATGAAGCATTTATGAACGTTTCCTGTTGCTATTTTGTTATTGTCATATATTTTTTTTCAGTCTTATCAGGTATACTGTAACAATCCAAAGTAATTCAAAATGTCACTTCGTGAGTCGTTCTTTTAAAGAGACTGTCGGTGTTGTTGTTGTAGCTACTAAATCATATTATCAGGAACAGAAATTAACCGATTCAGATGTGCGTTTAAACTGAATCTGAAAAGGCATGAATTCTGCACAGTTTTCAATCTTAAAGAGCTCCACAGATTATAAAAAAATGGTCTATTGTTGCACAACCGTGTGAGCATTTTAGTGACTTTTCCACATGCAACCTTATCTATTGTAGATAGACCATTAATGACGATACTATCATTTAAAAACTACAGTGGCACCACCAGTGTTTTGGAACCATTGTATCACGATACTACCATAGTACCGGTAAACTGTGCAACCCTAATGTGTAATAATGCGTTTTTAATTGTAGGCTGCCATTTTTTTTAGCTGACCGGGTTTAACAGCTGAAACTGAGCCCTTGTGGATAACTCTAGCTTATTTACAGTTTTTACCAGCCTGATCTCATGAAGAAACATAACTATTTTACGTTTTGACAGTTTAGTGGCTAATTGTGAAAATGTAAGGTTTTAAAAAGGAGGCATGGCACCAAACCCCACCCCTAAACCCAAACATCACTTGTGGATAACAAAATCATACTAAATTGTACGACTGAGATCATTCAACTTCACACGAATTAGCCACAAAATCAAAAAGTTACAAATTGCCGTGAGATTGTGTTGGTTTTTACTGCTGATTAATGAGCATTGGCTCTGTTAAATAAAAGAAATAAAAAGATATAAAAGTCAGGAGTGAAGGGTGTTCTAAATGGACTCACTGGTTCACTGGTCTAGCCTGAAAAATAAGCTTTCGGATGCGTGTTACCAAATAGCATTATAGCATTAAGTGTACCATTAGCTACACTTGCCATAGTTTAACTATGGTATTAGTCAATTGAAATCAACAGACCAAAAAAAAAAACAAGGTTAACACACATTTATAATAAAAACAGTTAATTTTGAAATGGTTGCCTTGAGGAGAAAAGTCTGTCATCATTTATTCATCCTTCATTTGTTCCAAACCTGTTTGAGTTTCTTTCTTAAGTTGAACACAAAGGCAAATATTATGAAGTATGTGGCGGAAAAAGAGCCATTTACTTAATATATTTTTGTTACTACTATGAATGTCAGAGGCTGCTTTTTTGTGTGTTTTGCTGGTTTATAAATCCCTCAGATGGATTAGATTTTCAGCTTCTTGTTCAGACCCTGTGATAGTTATTTAACACTTTGCGAGCTCTTGATCAGTAACGAAACAAATACTTTTGATCTCTGTCATGTTACTTTAATGAAATAATATATTATTTTGAAACTTACACCAATAAGAGTGCGCTGTAGATGCCATCTAATCTTACACATTGTGCCATTAAGCTGAGTGAAATACCAGCATAAACAACACAACACTTTAACTCTTAAACACAGATGATGGTTTTTCCACCTGTGTGTTGACATTGTTTGTCATTTGCGCCAAACAAACTCTTTCTGATGCTCTGTGAGTGTCACAGAGACATAACAGACACTCAGCGGCCTCAGAAGTGTATCATTAACACTACACAGCTCTGTTTGACCTGCAGGTAGCTTTGTGTCTCGATAACTATCAACAGCCTCTAAAGTTTACAGCCTGTTTAGGGTTTTTTCTCTCAGCGTGAGGCTCTGAATGAAGCCTGTTAAAAGCGTAACACGGAGTCTGCGTTCGAAAACTACTTCACCAGCCGCTGCTTTATGGAGACGCTAGAGCAGATTTCAGTCTGTGCTCTTGTTTAGTTGTTTTTAAAGCATCCTTGGGGTTTGTTCAGTTGGACAAGAGTAGTTTATTCATGTGTTTCATTTGATGTGTTGATAGGGATTAAAAATGTCACGTCAGGATGAGTTACGTAAGGTTTCACGATGGTGATACTGAACGTCAAACTGGCTTGACATGTCTTGACATGTTCGATAAAATTTGAAAGGTAAATTACATACAATCAATGTATTTTAATCATTCATTTATTTCTTCAGCTTAGTCCCTTATTTGTCAGAGGTTGCCACAGTGGAATGAACCGCCAACTATTTCAGCATATGTTTTACGCAACAGTTTCCCAGTACTGGGAAACATCCATACATTCTCGCATTCACACACACTTATACACTACGGCCAATTTAGTTCATCTAATTCACCTGTAGCACATCTGTTTGGACTGTGGGGAAAACCGGAGCAGCTGAAGGAAACCCACATGAACACGGGGAGAACATGCAAACTCCACACAGAAATGCCAACTGGCCCAGCCGAGACTCGAACCAGCAATCTTCTTGCTATGAGGTGACAGTGCTAACCACTGAGCCACCCTGCCGCACGTGTTTTAATCACTAATAAATATTAATTCTATATAGTATATACTTATATCCCAAATATTTCAAAGACTGTTCAATCCTGTGAAATAAAGAATTTTAACTAGTGACAGAGACTGTCCTGTGTGTTCAGGTTAAGGACGTCACACACCCTCAATTTCTGGTTTGGTTTTATAGAAAATAGCCAAACACCAAAGACACTTTAATATGTTGTGTGTTGTATCAGACTGCACAGAGCAGCATTATAACAGAAGACTAAAATGTATTTAGTCTGATAATATGGCACTGCTTTTTCTATACGTGATCATGAGCAGAACTGTAAGGTGCGATTGTGGCATAATAAAAGCTCTGCTGCTTTCGTCTCTCATTAGCAATAGTGCTCTTGTTTTGCTTCAACAGTTTTCAGCCTTACTCTGCTTCATATTACCATGATTTTGCAGGAGTCCTGTAGGGTGTAATGAAGATGTGATTCTATGACTTCACTCTCAGTCACTGCGTAATGAAACTACGCCTTTGTTTGTTGTGAATATGCGCCCTCTAGTGGTGAAAATTACATACTATGCCTTTATTCTGAGATCAGGTTTTCACCATTTAAACTTAAGTCTACAAACTTTTTCAAGGTGACAGCGGCTTAATGGTTAGCACTGTCGCCCCTTGCTCTTAAATGTGAGTCTGTTCTGTGCTTTTGCTTTATTTAGGCATGAAAACATTTTGAAATAAATATAAAAACGGCAGGATTTATCTTCCTTTCATTACAGGTGCCGTCGCCCCTCCCATGCAATCCTAAAACAGTCATATAGCGGTGCGGGACTGCTTCCCAAACGTATTCTGTACACACGATTTGAAGCAGAGCGAAATTCTGGCTTTTAGCTGTGTGTTTAAACAGACATATACGCATAATTAATAACAATACAATTTTAAGATGTCGATCTTGGTTGTTTTTTTTGCCGAACACAACTAATTAACTAATAAATGAGCATAAAAAGTTCGAAAAGCAATCGAATGCTTTCATTAAAACCTTAGATGTGTGCATTTTTTAAGTGACACTCAGTAATTTAATGCAATCAAAATAAATACAAATAAATAAGATTCATTCGTTGCTCTTTAATCAGAATATTTAAATTATACAGTGAAGAAAAGGTTAATGAGATATGATAACTTATGATAATGATAATAGCTATTCATTTTAATTACCTGAACGGTTTGCTAATTTATTTGCTGCTAATGTATACTATTTATTTTTTCTTTTGTAATTAAAAATAATAAAACATATTACTGACCATTTATTTACAAGAGAACAGCTCCAGAAGAACATATTTAATATTTTGTGGATTTTTTACAAGGGGGTGGGGGGAGGGGGTATCTCTTATGTTGACAGGTATGTGTAGTGTGTGTGTGTGTGTGTGTGAATGAGTGTGTGTGGATGTTTCCCAGTACTGGGTTGCAGCTGGAAGGGCATCCGCTGTGTAAAACATATGCTGGATAAGATGGCAGTTAACATTGGTTTTATAGAAAACAAATAAGTTGGCTGTGGCGACCCCTGGTAAATAAGAGGCTAAGCCGAAAGAAAATGAATGAACTTTTTCACATTTTTTAAATACTGTTAGTACAGTCAAGCATGCACAAACGTTTTTTTTTTTTTTTTGTATGGAAAAGATCCAAAATACACTTTTAATTGTTTCTTTTGTTACACTTTATCAGTCTCTGCCTGTAGATTTTCTATTCAATACACATTTTAAAGACTTTTTTACTCTTGCGCTGTGCATAAATCTCCCCTTGGTAGCTTTACACACATCAAACTTAACAGTTTTATTCATATCTTTATTCTGAAAGATTTTACAGCATATAAACAAGATTAACCACTAAAATTAGAGTGAAAAAAGAGATTCCCAAATTTGTGAACACCTTTGACAGTAATCTGTCAAAAAACAGCATCAAATTAGATTAAATAATTTAAAAAACTAATTTTAAGACATTTTTGAGCTAGAAATATATGCTAATTGGCACTTATTTCATAAAATGATACCTTATTTGCATACTTAAATTTGCAATACAAAAAAATGTAAATGTTTTGTCTTTTGTAAACGTCAGCAGGGAATGAATGGTGGTAGTTTTCAGGCAAATTAGATATCAATACAGACACAATACAGATATTAATAAAACTAAATTCTGTTGTCTGTAAGATTTATAGCTCAGTGCTAATGAAAAACACAATTTTTTACAAAACAATCTTTAAAAATGTGTATTGAAATCAAAATCTACCTACAGAAATCGATAAAATGCAACAAAATAAACTCTTAAAACTGTATTTTGAATGTTTTCTTTAAATCAGATTGAAATTTATCTGCGATGTCTGAAAGCACTTTGTTGTTGTTTTTGTGTGTTTGCAGGGTCCGCTGATGTTTGTAAATCCTGCGTTAGTTTTCACCCTGTTGATCTCAACCCTTGGCCTTTCCAAAGTGCAAGTGAGCGGGAGGATGTTGAAAAGATGACCAAACATCTCTGCTGACCTCCGCGACTCTGCGACATGTATCACTTTAGAGGGCAGAGGGCAAATCTCACATCCTCAGGTTTCAGATTTCAGAAAGGTTTTTTTTCTCCTCTGCTTTGTTCTTATGGAGAGCTGACGGACTGCTGAAGACCAATGCAGGAATAAATCACTTTCCTGTTTGTTTACTTCTCACCGCATCTGCTGCTGGAGAGATGCACAGTGGAGTGGAGTGCCACTCTCTAAGATGTGCCACTTTTTACCTGTGTTTATTGGGAATATGGGTAAGTTTAATCAGCAGGAATACGTGCAAATGAATAATTCAGCAGCACAGTGACGATTTTATTCATAAAATGATTAGGATTTACAAAAAAAATATTCATAGTAACTGAATTTTATGAAATGCAACAAGTGGTATTTGTTATAGTAAGATTATTTGTAAAAGTCTTTGACTTATCCCAAAACTTTTTAGCTCCCCCAAAACTTTTTAGTTTCATGAAAAAAAGGCCAATTTAACAAATAATATTTTCATGTTGGATGTTAAAGCAATTATTAAAAGCAAATAAAAATAAATAAAAGTAATGAATACATGAAGAGTTCAAATGCAAAACCCTCTAAATCCATCAGACCTCTTTTTTTTTGTAAATGAGCATTTCTACCAGGCTCCTATAATTAATTCAATTCAATTAAATTCAATTCACCTTTATTTGTATAGCGCTTTTACAATGTAGATTGTGTCAAAGAAGCTTTACATAAAAGATCACAGTAAATTGAAATAGTGTAGTTCAGTTTTTAATTAGGTTAGAAGTTTCATTTTACAGATAATGGAAAGATTATTAGCTAGTAAATAAAATAACTTTTTTTTCAAAAAATGTCCATTTAGACAACACTTTTTTCATTCAATACATTTTATTTTGTGTCAAAACCATCTAAATCCACTTGTGCTTTTTTTTGCAAAAACCTCTAAATCCACCTATCGGGACAAGACAGTGTAATTAGTTGAAAATCATTAAAGATGCAATGAGAAATAATTTTACCAAACATAAAACACATTACACAAACCACCTACAATTAAAAATATATAAATCTGTCTAGTAAGTGACGGTTCATTCCGCTGTGGTAACCTCTGATAAACCAGAGACTAAAGGAAAATGAATGAATGAAATCTGTCAAGTAAGTGCATTATTCAATAACATTAAAACTGACATTAATTAAATCTTAACAATCGGTTATCATTTCTGATATTTAGATTTAACTTAAGTAGAACAATGTAAACATTGCAAACGTTGTAATAAGCTTGTTAGATTCAAATAATGTAGTGTAAAACATTATGAAACATCAATAACTGTGCATTGTCCATTAATATAAAAAGCTTATCAGGTGTAGGTGATATGAATTAATATAAATAATGTTTAGTTTTATGCATTATATTTATCTCTAAAAAAGACTCAAATATTTCCTAGCTCAGGGTTCTCTACCGGGACAGCATGCCAAACCTGCTTTAAACGCCAAGCATATCTAAGAGGGAACTCTTGAAAGTACCGTCGCTGCGTAAAAAAACATTATGAATGCATGCTACACTTCCGACTTGGTTTCATACATTGTACATTGTGTTTTCTTTTCTTTATAATGCACAGAGTTCTGAGGTAAGGGTCGTTTTCATTTGCCATTTATGGCCTGTTTCCACTGAGTGGTACGGTACGGTACGGTTCGTTTTGGTACGCTTTTATGGCCGTTTCCACTGTTAAAAGGCGTACCGAACCTTACCACTTTTTCGGCACCATTTCGAATATAAAATGAAATGCCTAAAAAGTCAATAATAAATAATAATAATAAAAAATCATAATGAAATATTAAATAAAAATACATCTTTCAACAAAACTGTAATATAAAAATATAAATTATGAAGTTATACAAATATTGAAGGCCACGCCGTGGCGCAGTAGGTAGTGCTGTCGCCTCACAGCAAAAAGGTCGCTGGTTTGAGCCTCGGCTGTGTCAGTTGGTGTTTCTGTGTGGAGTTCTCCCTGCATTCGCGTGGGTTTCCTCTGGGTGCTCTGGTTTCCCCCACAGTCCAAAGACATATGGTACAGGTGAATTGGGTAAGCTAAATTGGGTAAGCTAAGTTGTCCGTAGTGTATGATATGAATGAGTGTGTATGGATGTTTCCCAGAGATGGGTTGCAGCTGGAAGGGCATCCGCTGCGTAAAACATATGCTGAATAAGTTGGCAGTTCATTCCGCTGTGGTGACATGTCGAGAAAATGAATGACAAATATTGAAATATTAAATAAAATTACACATCTTACACCAAAGCTGTAATTTAAATGTATAAATTATCAAGTTAGAAAAAATTATGTTTAAATATTGAAGAATTTTATGCATAATTTTACCCAAAAGTAAGATCAAATGATATATTAAAATACATGTGAAATGACAACATATTTATTTATGTGTTTAATGTTTTTCCACTCATTTACACATACAAACATCTAAATTTACTCAATCTGATGAGTGAAATTTGCCTATTGTACTTTTTAAAATGCTAACCTTACTATTTCTGTCAAATACATGATTATATGATAAAATAACTACTTTTAAGTTTGTATTTCAGGACTTTTTCTCCCCTTTTTTGTGGTGCTACTGTAGGTTTCCATCTCTCATCTCCTCACGTTATTTTTCTTTTGAATTTACAGTATTAACTTCCATTTAATACAGATTTTAATGAACATGATGATGGACTGTTGTTATTTCAGCGTTTTAGCGAGATTATTTACATCCATTCGTGATTACAGATAATACAGATATCCTAAAAGGCAAGACGTCAAAGAAACCCAAGCCCTGAAGCAGTGTGCGGTTTCACTGAGCTTCAGATCATCAGAATGAGTGTGGATTTGTGGATCTGCGAGTGTCGTAGCGCTCGATGCTAGCAAAACAAACCGCTAGTCTCTTCAGTTTATACAAACTGAGGTGTTTGTTGGCAGTCAGAAAACAGCGTTTAGTGCTGTTTGAAAAGAGAAAGTCGTGACAGAGATGAAAGGTTTCCCTCTGCTGGTTTCTGAGGCGGAAAAACAAATGGAAACAGAAGCAGAATAATAATAGATGCTTTAAACAAACCGCTCTGTGTTTTGACGAAAACGTGCGGCAGTGCAGACATGGAAAATTAACGAATGATGTTATAGAGAGGAAGAAAATATTAGTGCAACTGTTTGACCTTATAGACTGTTGTGTATATATTTGTTTACTTGTTGTTTGTGCATGAAAGATATAGCCTATATATTTCTGAGTAATATTTATATAGCAGCAGTGAATATTGCATTAATAATATTAATAATATTATAATTAATATATAATAATTAATATTATAATTAATAATTATTATACAGTGAATTATACATATACAATGAACATTGTCATATTACTATAATCATTTATGTAATATAGAACAATGAATAGAAATTATACATGTTCTATATGTTATTTTACCTAATTACATACAGTACAATTTAAAGTAAAGTGAAGTAAAATCTAAATTTGCTAGTAAATTATGCACACACACACACACACACACACACACACACACACACACACACACACGCACACACGCACACACGCACACACACACACACGCACACACACACACACACACGCACACACACACACACACACACACGCACGCACATACACGCACACAAATACAAATATATATATATATATACAATCAGTTCTTTCTGGTTCTTGAATCTGATTGGCTGATAGCAGTGCAATATTCTGCAAATATAAGCACTCCTATAGCCTCTTCACCATTCGCCCTTGTGTATTACTCCACCCACATACAGCGACAAGCAGAGGACACTCTACTGTTTGACAAATACTGCTGCTGTTGGACAACATAATGTACTTTGAGGCTTTTTTTGAGAATGTAGTTGTTTAAATTGCAACTATGCAGTTTATTTATAAGGGTAGTGCCATAATAATTATATGAAATTATTGTGCCATAATAATTTATTTTGTGTTGTCACATGTCACTTTATGTACACTGGAAGCGTCTGTAGCCAAAACAAATTCCTTGTGTGTGTGAAGCACAATTGGCAATAAAACTGATTCTGATAAGTCCTTAGGGGAGAAATACAGCATTTTATATCAGTGTAAGTTTCAATCTACAGTAAAACAAATCATTATAAATCAGGTAAGTGACATTCTAAGTCGATCTCTCTCTTTTGTATGTTGTAGTGCTGTGTTTAAACCACAGAAATGGTAGTGTTTGCTTTGCTCTGTTTTTTTCAGGGTTAATTATTGTGAAATCCCGATTTCAGCAGAGAAAAACTTGGAAAAATCTTGGAAATCTCTGTAGACTGATGGCAGTTTCACAGCTTAACAACAGTTCAGCCTCATAATCTTAAAATGTGAGCAAAAATGACCTGTTTTGTCATCAATTTATTCGATTTTGAGAGTGTTTGATTTTCTTTTTTATATACACAATTATGTCATCAAACTGTATAAACGCAATTTCACACTTGTAGCATTGCGATATGGCTGTATATCATCACTGGTGGGGGCACTAAGGCACTCGGCCAGCACCAACTCACACCTCCCATGAGTGCTGATATACAGCCATATCGCACTGCTACTCGTGTGATTTTGCTCATACATTTTTTATGATACAATTTTTTGCAGTAAAATTAATCTATCTATCTATCTATCTATCTATCTATCTATCTATCTATCTATCTATCTATCTATCTATCTATCTATCTATCTATCTATCTATCTATCTATCTGTCTATCTATCTATCTATCTATCTATCTATCCATCTATCACGTGTCAAATTACATGTATTGATAATTTTTCCGTATGTTTTGCTCTAAAAACAAGCTGAGGAAGTGTTGAAGTCTGTGTGCAGGAGTGTGTGTTTTCAGCAGTGTTTGAGCTGATCTGATAAAGCAGAGTAAACAGAGTCCGCTGGAGGTCTGCTGACGGGACGCTTATCACTTTAACACTTCTGCTGGAGCCTCTGCTGGTTCCTGTCAGGACCCCCTGTAGACCAGGTCTAATCGCTTCACCCGGACCACCTTTACAAGAGCATCTCTGAACAAAGACAAAACGCTAAGTGCCTTTCACTTCTTTACAACTCTATGTGGACGCCAGAGTAAAATGTGTTCAGTCTGATTTTACACTGGGTTTATAAAGGGGTATTTCACCCTAAAAATGAACATTTGCTGTTAATATACTCAGCCTCAGGCCAGACAAGATCTGGGTGACATTTTATCTTCCATAGAACATTAAAGAAGACTGTTAGTGGTCATAAAATGCATGTCAATGAGTACAGACACTTCAAGAGTCAATAAAGAAAAAACTAATGAAATGGATCGCTCACCCAAACATTTTAGTTTTCAACCATTTTTAACGAAAACTGTAAACATTTGATGATTTTTGGCCATTAATTTACACAACAGCTTTTTCTGGAAGCATAAAAAACAAAACAGTTTGTAAAATGGGTTTAAAATGCAAGTTTTTGAAAACTGTATTGTTGCGCAGTGCATCACAAGTTCTTACACCCTTATGATTGGTCACATGCTCAACAGAAAAGGCTGCGATTAGCTCTAATGCTCTGGTGCTGTTCACCGTTGAGTGACACTGATAAACAGCAGCGGCGATCACAGCTGATCCGTGATAAATGTGGAGGAGAAAACTCGCTCTGCAGACACGCGCTAGTTTCAGTGAAAGACTGTGCATTGAATGCACAAACAGGTTTTTTTTCCCACAAGTTTCTGTGTTTTAAATAGTTGGAGTATTTTAATCACTCGTGCCTCACTCGCCACAGTATTCTACCTGGACATAGCGCATATGAGATAAGTGACGTCAGTACGTAATAACTGGTTATTATCTATTACTGAACCGATACCGAATTGTCTGCATCTGCATTATTGTGCACCGAAGAAACAATTAATTTTGACACCCCTACTAAATTGTTACATCACACACATTTGTATATTACATGTTAACTCAATAGTTATTTGTAAGTATTCAGGGAGCAAAACAACAACAGTGGACTACATGAGTGCATGTGCACGTTTCTTTTAAAAAAATGATATCACCACCTACTGGCCTGGCATACATAATACATCATTTTTAGTTGTTTAGGCCTTGTAAATGGGGATTGTTTTGAGATTTATAATTGAAAATATTTTAAAATTGCAAAGGATAAACTTCTTAAGTTTCTTTACATACATAAACATCTTTAAATTTAAAAGAACACTCCACTTTTTTGAAAATAGGTTCATTTTATCAATTGCTTTAGAATAATAGAGTGGGCCTTTTTTTTATCCATTCAGCCAATCTACCAACACAATCTCACTTCATAACTTTTTGATGTAGTGGTTAATTAGTATGAATTATTACAATCTCATTCATACAGTTTAGCACAATTTGCTTGTCCCACAATGACACTTGGGTTTAGGGACATTGTACTAGAAACGTACATTATCTGTCCCTGAAACAAAAAGTTAAACACAGTAAATAAAAAGAATTTCATCCCCAAAAATGTCTAAAATGGACTGATAAACTGATATGTCATTTATTTGGTTCTCGTTTCTTTATTAAAGACACTTAACAAATGTACAAACCCTGTCACTGTCCTTGTCCTCAGCCCAATTGAACCTACAGCTTTAATAGTTTTGTTATACTAAAAACTGTTGTTAAGAAAAATACTTCAGAAATAGCAAGTTTAAGTTGTTATCATTCACATCAACTGATTAAAAACATGAAATTATGAATAAATTCTACAAATAAATACTGCAAATATATATTACAAATAAATGTACAATTGTGCCCATGTTTCTGTCAGTCCTGTCACATTTACATAACATGCTTAACATAAAATGCCTATGATGCATAAAGTGACATCATTTGATGGAGAAGAAGCTGACAGTGAGCAAGGATGTGTTCTATCAATTAATTGTATGATTTCATGGTTGTTTTTGTATGATTTTTTGAGGACGACAAGCTTACATAAAAATGTACGTTTCTGGTAGAATAAAATCCTATATCCTATATTTTTAATAAAATCCTATATTTTTGTATGACTGAACTCGTACGAGTTTGTACGAATTTGCCACTAAACTGACAAAACATAAATATTTACACTTTTTTGTGAGATCAGCACTGTTAGCTTAGCTTTCCATAGGTTTCCATCAGATTAGACCATTAGCATCTCATTCCAAAAAAAAAGAAAAAGTTTTGATTATTTTCCTATTTAAAGCTTGACATCGTTTGAACTAACTAATGTTAAGCTAGTAGAAACATCGTAAACTTCATAAAGTGAAATGTTGTTATTTTCTAGGTCGACATGGCTAGGAAATCTACACCAAGCTGATTTCACCAAGTAGGACATATTCCTCTCTAACTCAACTCTCATTCCGGCATAACATCATCATACAACATGGAAAAAATGTAAAACTACATTGTGTTAGTCTAACAGAAGAAAGTCATAAACATAGAGCATGGCTTAAGGGCTGGTTTATACTTCTGCGTTAAGTGATTGATGTGACCCATGGCGCCTGCCTTGGGCATAGCCATGCATTTTTACGTCTGCATGCTGTTTGTGTTGCTCTGCAATAACACATCCGAAACGCTAGCTGGCAGTGAGGTTTTTATGTTCCCCTGCGTCGAGTTTCTTTCTTTTGTTTTTTCTGAAAGCTAAAAGTAGCTAAAACTCACTCATTCAGAGGTGGAACTGGTGGATGCGCAACAACTTTGATCATAAGGTAAACAAAACAAAAGTTTCCATCTGGAGCTCCTTCATGGGACTAAACAATTGCTTCGTCTGGCTCGCGGCTCTCAGCACCGCCCACGCTTGTCAGCACCACCAAGCCGACCAATCACAGAGTATGTAATATGCATCGTTGCAACGTGTAGTTACATTTTTTGAGAGGTGCGTGTCAGCGTCGGCGTCTGCACCAGAGAGGGGTATGCGACTCCGCGAAGGCTGCGCCGGACCATACGTATAAGCTTGACGGAGAAGTATAAATTAGCTTTAAGGGTGAGCAAATTATAGACTAATCTTCATTTTAGGGTGAACTATCCCTTTAATTTTTTTAATTGAATTGTTTAACATGACGTAAAAGGATTCATTTATGAATCTAATTTCAGATACACAACACATTTACGGCATCCTTTGAATGTAGCTCAGGTGTAAATGCTACCAAACATTTTCAATTTCATGTTTAATTTCTCAGGCATTTTATTTCCTTTAAGCACCTTTCTTTCTGAATTTCCTTTGAAAGTGCGCTTGAATGACAGCGAGACGTTTGCTTTGCTGCATTGTCTGTTGAAATCTGGCAGCCCCTCAGTCTGCGCTTTCCCCTTCTTTCTATAAAACAAAAGACACAAACGCTCTGCCCCAGAAACTTCCAGATGGCTATATTTGTCAAGTGCATATTTTGAATTTTGCCCCATCTCCATGGACCCTAATGATGGGGGCAGACGGGGTTATTGTTTGCTTGTTGGAGGCAGTACGACTGAAATTCATTAAGGTCAAGGTTTGGGCTGGTTAGCATGACCCGTTAGCGTCTGAATACAAAAAAAATCATCATTTAAAATGAGGCACCAGATTTCTTTCTCCAAAAACTAAATAGGACTGAATTGGAGATTAAAGGTATTGAACGTCCAAATCTGAGCAATAGAAGAAGCATAAATCTTCTCATGTGACATTAAATGCTCCGATTATGGAGGATCAGTGGAATTTAAGTGAGTTCATTTTTGGGGAAGGTCAGTAATTTGATTGACGGTCAGTAAAGATGGTGGCAGGTTGAGACGGGACCATGATGTTGGATTTATTGCACATCTCTGCTCGTGTTTTGCTTGTTATTGGTGGAAACGTAGCAACAGGGTTGTTAAGTCTGTTTTAATTGACAGCAGATAAAAAGCTCAAGAGAAATTTGGGAAAATGAAAATACTGTTAGGAAACATTTTTATAGCACAGAAGCAAATGTGTATGAGAGCCAACAAGATATTGAACGTTATTTATATTAATATATGAATACCAAATGTGTTTAGGAAAAAGTGCTAATATAATATTTCTAAAAAGTTAATCTTTAAAAATTAATAATAAGTCCTGTTTCTTAATGAATTTGTTACCAAAACATAAAAAGAAAGTTTAATATTTTACAATTTAACCAAATATTTCTAAAAATCAAGACACAATATATAATATAATATAATATAATATAATATAATATAATATAATATAATATAATATAATAATATAATAATAATATAATATAATATAATATAATATAATATAATATAATATAATATAATAATATAATATAGTATAATATTAATTATAATCCTGACAGCTTTGTTAACATACATATTATGTTATGTTATGTTATGTTATATTATATTATATTATATTATATTATATTATATTATATTATATTATATTATATTATATTATATTATATTATATTATATTATATTATATTATTATTATATTCTATTCTATTCTATTATGACATTGTTAATAACTTCCTATTAAACTTCTTTGCGCTCTTGTGCACCTGAGAGCTCTGTTTTTGTCTGTCTTCTCTTTATCAAACAAAGAATAACGAGGCTCATTACAGAGCATTATTTTCCCCTCTCAGTGCTGAAATGAGGACAGCCACATTAAAAGCACATTTCTGTGATAGAATCGCAGAGCACAAACTTCCTCCTGCTCGGCCAACAAGCTACAATTGGAAGCAGGTGCGGCAAATGTTCTCTTCCCATGATGCTCTGAACACAAGAGACAAGTGCTCTACACTGTGTTTCAGTCAGTTAACCCTTAGCCGCATTACATGTGTGATTACAGACAATGATTACAAGCGATTTAGATGAGGAGGATGTTTAAAATCTTTAAGCGGCATCACATTTCAGTCAAGACAAAACTGGCAAAATCCACTTGACTGAGACATTAAACGGGCAATTGGATTTTTTGTTTTAACAGTAATTGTTTATGGCAGGAAAAACGCACTGTGCAGAACTTATTTAAAAGTATATTTTTTATTGTTTCATACTTTTCATTGTCCTTTTTATTGACACAAAGGATTTTTTTCCTCAAAACTAGCTGATGATGATTTGGGTTGTAAACCTGGCAACCTTATTTAATTTTATTTCAACTTTACCACATATCAGGCAGAATTTAAACAAATGAACCAGAACTGACCCTATTCTGGGCCCCAATTTGCTTTTATTCTGGCCTAGACCTTACACTTTCTGGGTGTGGCAAAGCACAAAAATCCCAGCATGCATTGCAGTATGAATACATTCTATAGCTTATTGATGCTCCAGTTTTCATTACTTGCTTTTGATTCTGCTGTTTATGTTGACATTGTTGGTTTTGTCACTTTTAGTATCCTGTTTGTGATGTTTGTGAGTTTTGTTCATTATTGATGTCTCTGTTGAACCATAGATTTTTTTAGCTTATACACCTTCATAATTCTGTAGCATGTGCAAGCATGTTATTACGTTAAACATTGGTTAACATCAGTGAATTATATTATTTCATCACAGGTTGTGCCTCACTTAATTTTATTTATTTATTTATTTTCCTTGGCTTGTTTGCAGTAATGAATAAACTTTTCAAGCAAAGTTCTTAAAAGTTACAGCAGCCCATATATTCGATTAAGAGGTTCAGGGCTATGAGCCCAACTAAAAAAAGCATTTTTCTCTATGATGGTGACTTTAGTCTATGTGGTCCACATATGTTTTAAGATAACTGGGCCACATTTGCCATATCTTCTCTGGGCCGCTTTAGGCTCACAGCCACATTAGCCAGAGCTAACTGGGCCAAATATTTGCCAAAAGTGGCCCACATTTGTTTTAGGATAACTGGGCCACATTTGCCATATCTTCTCTGGGCCAACAAGGCTCAAAACCACATTAGCCATAGCTTACTGTGCCGAATATTCGCCAAAAGTGGCCCACATATGTTTTAAGATAACTGAGCCACAATTTCCATATCTTCTCTGGGCCACTATAGGCTAACGGCTGCATTAGCCAGAGTTTACTGTGCCGGATATTTGCCAAAAGTGGCCCACATATGTCTTAAGATAACTGGGCCACATTTGCACTTACACGTGTGAGCCACTTTAGGTTTAGACCCAGATTACCCTTAAATGACTGTCACATTTTTTCCAACTGTGGCCCACATTTGTCCTCCATCATTTGGGCCAAATATATCATTTTCCACAAGGGCCACATTAGGCTCACATTCAGATTACATTTTGCCATCAGTGCCAAATCTTTGCCTTAAATGGCCCATATATGAATTTGAATCTTTAGCCCCCCTTTGCCATTGTACAGGTGGGCCACTTTAGGCTCACATTCATTTTGTCGAAGGAATACCACCAGTGCCACAAAATGCCTAAAGTGGCCTACATTCACATGCTATTTGGGTTTACTAACAATTCTTATTTTGCATGATATATGGCAAAATCTGGCAACCAATATATGTTCTGGTTATTGGTTTGCAAAAGTTTAATGACCATTTAGTATTTTGGACATTGATTTGAAAAACGTGGCAATTGTTTTTTTTTTTTTGGTTGCACATTTCCAAAACCTGGCAACTATTTCACACTTTTGACATTGATTTGCAAGACTTGTTGACCATTTTGGAACTTTGATTTACAAACTATGGCTAACAATACTTATTTTGTATATTCATTTGTTAAATCTGAAGACCATTTTTATTTTGGAAAGTTATTATTTGAGACTTTTTAGAAATTTTAAACCTTTGGCCATTTTACAATGTGTGTGATTTTTTTTATTTTTTATTTATTAGTAAAATCTGGCAACTTAATTTGTATTTTCCATATTGATTTGCAAAATGTTTAATGACCATTTTGGTTTTTTTTATATAGTTTTTGTTTAAACTTTCCATTCTTATTTTTTATTTGGATGTTGATTTGCAACACTTGGCAACCATTGTGTGTTTTGGACATTATTTTGCAATGCTTGTTGGTCATTTAGAATTTTGGACATTGATTTGGGAAACTTGGCAACCATTAATTTTATTTTGAATTCTGATTTTCAATACTTGGCGACCAATTTGTAATTTGCGTTAGTCTTTTATTTTCCAATTTGGTAAACGTTTTTGTAGACGAAGATCAGTTTCCAATTAGCATTTTGCATCTTGTTTCTGACACTATTTGAGTTACTATAAAGGTAAAACTGCCTTGTAGCTTGTGCTTTGAGTATCTACATATCATCTAAAGTAGACACTGTATTAAAATCTGTGCAAATAACTGAAAACAATAAAAAATGAAGCTGTCAATGTACTCATTAACTCTCATTGTAATCATTCTTTTTCTGCCTAGAGTTATTTTTCTATGCTGAACATGGTTTACGTCTGTGATTGCTGAGTCTGTTGGTAATTTAACTGATGCTGGCTGGTTCATTTTTAAGCATAATGGGCACTTATAAGCATCGTTAAAGTGTCACCCTTTCAACACCCACCAGTTCTGAGAAAACACTGAAAACATGATCCGCTCTCGATCCAACAGCCGGATAACAAGAGGAGTGATTTACGTCTGATTGAAGCTGCTTTAAAGATGGATCCCAGATGCTCAATGCAACTGTAAAACTCTTACTTTCTGTGTAATCAATGTAAAGACTCACATTATTTTGACTGTCTTATATGTAGTTACATACAGTTATATGTACAGTTATATACAGCTGAAGGCAGAATTATTAGTCCTCCTAAATATTTTTCCCCAGTTTCTGTTTAATGGAAAGAAGATCTTTTTCAACACATTTCTAAACATAATTGCTTTAATAACTAATTTCTATTAACTGATTTATTTTATCTTTGTCATGATGACAGCTTGTAATATTTCACTAGATATTTTTCAAGATACTAGTAGTCAGCTTAAGGTGACATTTAAAGGCTTAACTAGGTTAATTAGGCAAGTTCAGGCAATTAGGCAAGTCACTGTATAACAGTGGTTTAATATTTAGACAATCGAAAACTATCGCGCTTAAGAGGGCTAATAATATTGACTTTAAAATGATTTTAAAAAAATAAAAACTGCCTTTATTCAAGCCGAAAATAAAACAAAAGACTTTCTCCAGAAAAAAAAAAAACATTTGTAGGAAATACTGTGAAATTCCTTTCTCTGTTAAACATCATTTAAGACATATTTGGAAAAGAAAAAAAAGAAAAAAAAATCACAGGAGAGTGAATAATTTGAACTTCAACTTTTTCTAGTAATAAACTCATCTTGTGTGTGTATATATATATATATATATATATATATATATATATATATATATATATATATATATATATATATATATATATATATATATATTTTTTTTTTTATTTATTTATTTTTTTTATTTTGTATCTCTGACTTTGCAAAATCTGACAACTGTTTTGTATTTTGGTTGTGGATTTTGAAATACCTGGCAACTGTTTCACATTTTATGTGTCACTTTCCAAAAGTTCCAAAAATTTCTGACATTAATTAGGAAAACTTGTGGACCATTTTGTATTTTGGATATTGATGTGAAAAATCTGGCAGTTGTTTATTTTATTTTGGATGTGGATTTTGAAATATCTGGCAACTATTTCACATTTTTGACACAGATTTGCATTACTTGGGTGACCATTTTACAATTTTGTATTTTCAACATTGATTGATAGCAATTTTATTTAGCATAATAATTAGCAAAACCTGTCAACCAATGTGTATTCTGGTTATTGGTTTGGAAACCTATTGGTTTGTGGCAACTGTTTTTTTTTTTTTTTGGATGCAGTTTTCCAAAACTTGGCAACTATTTGAAATTTCTGACTTTAATTTGCAAAACTTGTGGATTATTTTGTATTTTGGACATGAATGTACTAAGGCCCAATCCCATGTCTATTTTTGTACCCCTTCCCCTTGGCCCTAACAACCGAGGGTTAAGGGGGGAAGGGCTTCAAAATTTACCCCTAAGAATTGGGACATCACTACAGCATGTAGTGCTTCATATTGCTTCATGTGAGATCAGACGATCGTGACTGCTGTTATTTCAGTTGTGTTATTTTTTTGGTATTTATCATCAGGTAATCACTGAAGGCATATTTTATGTTATCATAACGATCTAAAGTGGCAATAAGATCGTAATGTACTGTGTATTTACACAGTGGCCATATTCATCTATGTAAACACACAAACACAATATTAACATTATAGCAGACACTGTCAAAAGCTCACTCTAGCTCATTCATTCTTCCGGGTGTAGCGATCCTGCCTTTGTGGCAGGTGTATTCTGGGAATTTTTCTTACCCCTTGGTTTCGAGTGTGGTCCTGAAAAATCTTCGTTCGAAGGGTTTTTTTTTTTTTTTTGGATATGGATTTTGAAATACCTAGCAATATTTCAGATTTTTGCATAATAAATAGCTAAATCTGGCAACCAATATGAGTTCTGATTACTGGGTTGCAAAAGTTTAATGACCATTTAGTATTTTGGACATTCATTTAAAAAATGTGGCAACCTTTTTTTTTTTTTTGGATGCAGATTTCCAAAACTTGGCAACTATTTCACATTTTTTACATAGATTTGCAAAACTTGTAGCCCATTTTGTATTTTGGACATGGATTTGCAAAATCTGGCAACCGTTTTTTATTTTGGATGTGGTTTTTTAAAAACCTGGCAACTATTTCACATTTTTGACATTCATTTGTATGGGAGAGCATTGTACAATTTTGTATTTTCGACATTGATAACAATTCTTATTTTGCATAATAATTAGCAAAACCTGGCAACCAATATGTATTCTGGTTGTTGGTTTGAAAACTTATTGTTTTGTGCCAACTGTTTTTTTTTTTTTTTTTTTTTTTTTGCAAGCAGTTTTTCAAAACTTGGCAACTATTTGACATTTCTGACTTTGATTTGCAAAACTTGTGGACTATTTTGTATTTTGGACATGAATATACTATATCTGGCAACCATATTTTTACTTTGGATGTGGATTTTAAAATACCTGGCAATATTTCAGATTTTTTAATTTTATTTTGCATAATAATTAGCAAAATCTGGCCACCAATATGTTTTCTGATAATTGGTTTGCAAACGTTTATTGACCATTTAGTATTTTTGAGATTGATTTGAAAAATCTCATTTTTTTATTTTGGATGCAGATTTCCAAAACTTGGCAACTATTACACATTTCTGACATTGATTAGCAAAACATGTAGACCATTTGTATTTTGAACATGGATTTGCAAAATCTGGCAACTGTTTTTTTACATTTATATTGGATGTGGATTTTCAAAACCTGGCAACTATTTCACATTTTTGACATTGATTTGCATTACCTGGGTGATCATTTTACAATTTTATATTTTCAACTGATTTGATAACAATTCTTATTTTGCATAATAATTATCAAAATCTGGCAACCAATGTGTGTTCTGGTTATTGGTTTGCAAAGTTTAATGACCATTCTGTATTTTTGACATTGATTTGAAAGACGTGGCAATTGATTTTTTTTTTTTTGGATGCAGATTTCCAAAACTTGGCAGATATTTCACACTTTTGACATGGATTTGCTAAATCTGGCAACAGTTTTTTTTTTTTTTTTTGGATATGGATTTTGAAAATTTGCATTACTTGAGTATTTTCACCAATGATTTGATAACAATTCTTATTTTGCATTATAATTAGCAAAACCTGGCAACCAATATGTGTTCTGGTTATTGGTTTGAAAACCTATTGGTTTGTGGCAACAGTTTTTTTTTGGATGCAGATTTTCAAAACTGATTTGCAATATAATATTATTTAGTTTCTAATAAGTAACCTTTAGCTCCCCAACATTGTTCCAAACAGATGTTCAGTGACAAATTGAGATAAAGAATATTTGTCCATTAATACTGAACTATTGTGTTCTCATTAGGAGAAGTAAATCGTGCCAGCAAATTTAGGAGGATACAGTTTTTTAAACAACCATTGTACTTCTGCGTCTCCCACACTTCTTTTGTCTCAGCAGTATCTCTGTGGAATGGTCAAATGTATCTCCAGTGAGGCTGTTTTCACTAATTTGAATAACATTTATATCCTCCATTGTTTGCACGCATTCCTCTAATCTGCTCTGTTGAATCGCTGTGGATACGGTTTGATGAGCAAGCACTGGCGAGGGCTTTTTCCTCTTGTAATAGAGGTGAGGCCATTAGCAGACGAGTCCAGACTTTTGGTGCTGGGGCTTTTTATGAAGTGAGAGAAGGTCATTTGGCTGGACCATTGTCCAGCAGCGTCCTCCTCGACCCTCGTCCCAGGCCTGAGGGTCAGACTTCAGAGCTCGTGTTTCTGTGAATGCAGGAGCAGATGGTGAAGTGGCTGCTTCATTGGAAACCAACAAAGCAAAGGCCAAGACAAGAGGCTCACCAGGACATACCACCATGGTTCCTGTCTGCGTTTTTTAAATTACGTCAGGGTAAATACTTAAGACACATTCTTCAGACAACTGAAGATGAAAATTATTTCATCATTTACTCACGGCATTGGAATATAAGCAAACATATTCTCCACTTATTGAGTATGATTGTTTGTTCAGGTTACAAATTCATTTATTTTCCTTCAGCTTAGTCCCTTTATTCATCAGGGGTTGCCACAGCGGAATGAACCGCCAGCTTATCCAGTATATGTTTTATGCAGCGGATGCCCTTCCAGCTGCAACCTAGTACTGGGAAACACCCATACATACATACTTGCACTCACACACACTTATACACTACGGCCAATTTAGTTTATTCAATTGACCTATAGCGCATGTCTTTGGACTGTGGGGCAAACTGGAGCACCCGAAGGAAACCCATGCGCACACGGGGAGAACGTGCAAACTTCACACAGAAATGCCAACTGACCCAGTTGGGTCTTGAACCAGTGACCTTCTTGCTGTGAGGTGACAGTGCTAACCACTGAGCCACTGTGTCGCCGGTTATATATTCTGAAAGCTTATTTAACCATGTAGACCAGGGGTTCTCAGACTCAGTCCTGGAGGGCTGATGTTCTGCAGATTTAAGCTCCAACTTGCCTCAACACACCTGCAAGGATGTTTCTAGGAAGCCTAGTAAGAACTTGATTAGCTAGCCCACGTGTGTCTGAATGGGGTTGGAACTAAAGTTTGCAGGACACCGTCCCTCCAGGACCCAGTTTGAGAACCTTTTGCATTGTATAGTTCTAGGAACTCAGTTATAGAAACTAGCCATCAGGACAATTTTCACTTGTGCTTATTTTTAACATTTATTTGAGACATTTTTCAGCATTCGTACCCAAGAGTGAACATGTAAAATCACTGACAGTAGATGGTGTCTAATGAAGAACAGAAATACACTGGTAGACAAGCTGCTTTATACTTCTGCGTCAAGCTCACACATATGCTCCGGTGCTGCGTTTCCAATGCTGACGCTCACGCGCACCTCTCAAAAAATGTAACTACACGCCGCAACGATGCATAGTGCAAGTTCTGTTATTATTCGGCTGTAACGCTGATGAGTGTGGGCGGTGCTGAGAGCCGCACAAACCTGTTAGAGTGAGTGTTTAAAAGTGTCGAGTCTCATGAAGGAGCTCTTGTGTTTACCTTATGATTGAAATTGTACCATGTCAGTCAGTTCCCGCCTCAGAATGAGTGGGTTTTAGCTACTTGTACATTAGCGTTCAGAAAAAACAAAACATCCGTGAAGAAACACGACACAGAGGAACATAAAAACCTCACGGCCAGCAAGCTTTTCGGAAGTGTTATTGCAGAGCAACACAAACAGTGCTTTTTCCTTATTTGTTACGTAAATTTTTTCCACTTTTGCTTAACCTCAACTACAGCACACAATCAGTTAGTCGAAAGTTTGCAGGAAAAATTTACAAGCCATGAAAGAATATGAGTGGAATGAATCTCTATTTAATTCTATTTAATCCTCAGTTCCAGCTCAGCTAGACTGTTTTGTGCTTGAGCTCTTTTGAGTTGTGTTTTACTGTAATGTTAGTAGCTTTAGGCACATCTCAATTGTCGAACATTTTTTAACACAACACATGAAACTTAAAAACAAGCCCATGACATTTTTTTTAATTAAGTTTTATTAAATTACCCCTTCCCCTTGGCCCTTGAAACAGAGTGTAAAAGGGAAGTGCTTCAAAATTTACCCCTGTGAAATGGGACACCACTACAGCACCTGCACACTTCATCAGATGTCATCGCGATCTCATGCTTCATATGAGATCAGACGATCACGACTGCTGTATTGTTCCAGTTGTACAGACTACAGTCTGTAGTTACAACAGACACTATAAAAAGGACAGCCACTAGACTTCTCTGACAGGGTATTCGAGTGTCAGATGTGACGGAATGTTGTGGGACAGCTGTACAAGAGTTATTATTATGGATTATAGATCAGGAAATATTGTGGTTTGTATTTTAGCATTTTTTTAAAAAGCATGACGGTAAAACATGAACACGGTTATGAATGTATTAAAACATATGCTTGTTTGTTGTAAAAATTCATAATAATGACTAAAAGTACTAATTTGTGCATCTCCTTACTTCCATGTGCAGCCATGCTGTCGTTGTAGCTGGTGTATTCTGGGAAATTTTCGTACCCCTTGGTTTTGAGTGGTCCGGAAAAATTTTAGTTTCGATGGGTATGTAGCCCTTCCCCTTAGCCCTCTGTCTTCAAGCTAAAGAGCATTGGGACACCCCTACCCCTTCACGTGAACTTGCAAAAACGAAGGGGAAGGGCTAAGGTGTAGAATTGGCATTGGGCCTAAATTTTGACAATAAGCACAAATGAAAATTGTCCCAGTTTGCTCAGGCCTTTATATCTCTGTACTAGTTCCTATTGTTCTGGGAGCATACTCTTAAGTAGGTGCTAATTTAGTTCTTCCAAAAGGAGTTCCTAGCGATGTAACGATTCACCTGACTCACGATGTGATACGATTCACAATACTAATCTCACGATACACGATTCTGTCACGATTTTAACAAAATTATTTGAGACAAATTTAAGGTAACCACGAGCCACCAAGGTCCGTGTTATTTGGCCTATAAATAGCTTTTTGCGTATAGACGTCTGTGACAGTAGTTTTTCAATGTGCTGCATCACACACAGTTTGTGTTTTGTCTGGCATACCTCACTGCTGTCATTTTAGTCTGCCGCTCCACCTTTTGCTCGCCGCTAATGTGCAGGTAAATCGAGTTTGCGCCTATAAACACAGCGTCCCTTCTGTTCAAAAAATGTATTGCAATTCATTCTACATTTCTACCGATTTATCACATATTTGAATCAATTTTTTTGACTCACTGTGAATCCTTACATCCCTAGGAGTCTCTATAACTTTCATTATTACCAAATGCCAAAAAAAGCAGATACTTCTGCCAGTCATTCTGCCAAAGTTATCATAATTTCATGGTAAAATGTTTCTATTTCTCTCTCCAGAACGTAAAGTTTGGAACAATATGATAGTGGGTTTGTAGTAAAATATTTTACAGTTAGTATAATATTACCAATAATTGCCACCACTTTTATATGTTATGTCACATATATCTCATGTGAAACATCTTTGGGAGAATTGGGAAACTGAAGAATTTTTCCCATCAAAATTCCTTACTCAGCTACTTACGCCTGATTTTACGAGCCTTAACTTTCTGGAGCTGAATGACCATTTCCCTAAAGGAGATGTAGAGGTTGGCACGCTTGAACTCTGTGTGAGGTAAACTACTATCCATTCAGGCTAGGATTCCTCTCATTGATTTTCTCTGCCAACTGTAAACATGAATCCTTAGAGTATTGGTCCACAACTGTAAACATGAATCCTTAGAGTATTGGTCCACTTTCACAAGCTATTTCTGCTTTTTACAGTAGGTATATAGACCACAGTTCATAGATAACTTGGCACTAATTCAAATAAAGTTCCTTGTTTTATGCATGCAGCAATAATTCCCAACTCTTCCCCAGGATCTAAAATCAAAATTGCTTCTTTTTCCTTCCATGTAAGGTCAGATTAATCCTTATTAATCCCTGGAGAGCGTAACTATGATAGAGATAAAGGTCCTAAAATAGCTGCTAATAGTGACCTTGTCTGTGCCCGTCAGGTTAGTGTTTCCATGATACGTTTCTCTGGCAATGTTCTGGTCACCAGAGAGCTGACTACAGATTCTTATTTTTTTTCTATGAGCCACATCCTGTTTATCATGCTCAGATTTTGAGCCATAGTTTAATTATCATTAGTTATCCTTCTTAACTGGGCCTAGAGCTGTAGGATTTGGTTTGTGGGATGTTGTGGTTTCTTGGATTTCTTTTGAGCGTATGCATGGTTCAGAGGAGCTCGATATGCCCTCAATGTATCTTTTTGACCGCACTTGTTGACATTATATGCATTACGTCAGGGGTGTCCAGTCTTATTCCTGGAGGGCAACTTTCTAGCAGGCAGTAGCTCCAGCCTTAGTTAAACACAAATGAAGCTGCTAATCAGGGTTTTCACTATTGCTGTGAAGGGCTAGGTAGGTGTGTTGGAGCTAAGGGGAAGTAGGCCCCCAGGAGCAGTATTGGACATTATTTCACTATAAGAATGCCACACGTACAGCATTTGGTAAAGTGCCAAAAAGATGGTGACCCTTTTCTAAATTAATCACTAAGGGAAAACTTTTACTGACAGTCAATAAAGAATTAAAGATGAGAAGATATGGACATTTATCCAACATAGGCTCATTCTGAAAACAAAGCCCGGTATACATTTCTGAATATCGCAAATTATGTAGCCAGAGGTCCGTATGGCTGCATTTAGTCTTTAAAACGAACGATACAGGGCGGTATGACGCTGTTTCTTTTCGCGCTTACCAGCTGACTCCTTACCTCCATAAGGACGGTAGAAGTGGGCCGGCAGGTCAGTCGGTGCTTTTGAAAACTATTGGTTGGGTTTGAGGAAGGAGAAGGGTATGTCAGTATATCAGTCATTCAGTGGACAGCGGGCCTCTGGTGGATTTACGTGAGAACAGCAGGTGCTTATACATTTCTGAAGGGCATCAAACACGTCCAAGAACCTAATTTTTTTGCAATTTTCATGAATCCACCAGAGGCCGCTGTGTACGCTTTTTCAGATCTCAAATTTCTCTCGAGAGTGCCATTCGCGCCTGCTGTTCTCACGTAAATCCCCCACAAGCCGCTGTCGACTGACTGACTGACTGAATGATCGACTGACCAATCCTCCTCCTTCCCTAAACCCAACCAATAATGTTTTCAAAAGCACAGATTGAACCGCCCACCCACTTCCCTAAACCCAACCAAAAGTTTTAAAAAGCAATCCAGTAAAAGAAAAGCCCTCGCCTTAATTTACCAGGTTTTCAGGTTTTACCACATTCTCACCCTGTTATTTACTTGTTTATTTATTTGGTTTCTGTTTTTGTTTCATCTACTTTCTGAAACCATTCTTCGCTGAAACCGAACCCCGTCATCGTGGTCAACGATTCTCTGTGTCTTAAATCCGCCGACATACATAGCGAGCTAACTGGACAAACTGGTAACAGCAGGAAAGTCGTCCATACGGAAGTAAGCGGTCAGCTGGTAGGTGCAATAAGGAACAGTATCATACCGTCCCGTGGCATTCGTTTGAATGATGAAATGCAGCCATACGTACCTCTGGCTACAGAAATTGTGATCTCCAGAAATGTATATAGGGTTAAGTTTTCAGAATGAGCCTATGTTGGTTGTAACATTCTGGGATCTATTTTAATGATCTAAGCACATAGTCTAAATTGCACAGTGCAGGTGCACCTAGGACATGTCTGAGCCTACTTTTGCTATTTTAGGGATGGGAAAAATGGTCAGGGCACTTGGCAAATGGTCAAAAAGTTTTGTCCTTATTCTCTTAAAGGGCACCTACTGTATGTTGTCTACTTCTCAAGCTGTTTGGACAGACATATGTGTAGGTATAGTGTATAGATCGTCATATTGGGGTGATGTAAACACACCCAGTCCTTTTTTTTTTCAATTTAACAACATAAAAACAGTGGATCAATTGGATCGGTTTTCAGATTGACCACAACTTGACGTAGGAGTGCGGTCAACAAGACAGGATGTGCTCAAAGCAACCGGGAATAAAAGATCTGATCAGTTTGCTAGGATCATCAATCATCACAAAATGTGATCAAGAGTAAGTTTTACAAGTTTAAAGTGTTTTAAAATAGTGCATGTGTGTAATGAATTACAGCGATTCACTTCAGCTTTACTTCATCACCACAGCTGCGTGTCAGAACAATTATAAAGGAAGATGCTTCAGTCCCGGATTGTGGACGTTAAATCAGGTTTATTTTGTACATTAAAATAACAGAGATTTATACAGCAGTGGATATTAACCTGTATCCTGTCACTTTTGCGTGCAAAAAGTGCAAAGCTAAGTGCAAACGCTGTCTGTGTGTGAGTGTCTGCGCTGTCTGTCTATCTGTGTGTGTGCGTGAACTGTATTGGCATTGTGTGTGAATCATCGTTGCAACTCCACAACAAATGCATCAAATACTCATTGGTAAAATTCTTACTGTAGTATTTCTCACAAATGCTACGTGAGATCTGCTTCCTTTATGTCTGTCAGTTGTCTGACGCAGCCGAGGGAGGAGATTAAGGCAGGCTGAAAAGCACGTAAAAATGGTGGGCGAGGAGGACTAGCCTTAAAGGCGCAGTACAACAAAACCGCTAACTGAAGTTAAAAGGTATAAAATAGAAACTTATAAAAGGTATAATGAAAAATCTGATGGGTGTTTTGAGCTGAAACTTTACAGACACATTCTGGAGACACAAAAGACTTATAGTAAATCTGAAAAAAGGGGTAACCTAGGTGCCCTTTAATGAGTTATGGGTTTGTTTTGGGATTAACATGCATTAAACTAATCTCATATCTTATTCCCTTTAAGAGCAAGTAGTGGTTGCACCATGGCACATTCACTATTTACATGGCAGACTTCATTCATTTTCCTTCGGCGTAGTCCCTTATTTATCAGGGGTCGCGACAACGGTATGAACCACTAACTGTTCCAGCGTATGTTTTATGCAGCGCATGCCCTTTCAGCCACAACCCAGTACTGGGAAACACCCATACAAACCAGCAACCTTCTTGCTGTGAGGCGACAGAGCTAACCACTGAGCCACCTTGCCACCCATGGCAGACTTTGTTAGCAGAAAAATGAATCCATCACTAGGATGGAAACTGATCTGCTTGTGCACTAGGTTAAAGTTTACCAAGGCTTTCTGAGGTGAAGATGGCAGTGGAGCTAGCAGTTTTCATATTTATGTAGACAATTAACCTTTACATTTTAACCCTTAAATTTGTCATATTTAAAGATATTTGTGTGTTGCTGTGCATCTGTATCTGTGTAATAAGCAATAAGTACATGCATTTGAACCTGCCTATCACTAACATGCTCTTACATTGAATTTAGAGCAGCTTTTAGTTGGTCAATGTTGCAGTCTTCTCTAGTTGCCTCGAAATAGCAACGTAACAACCTACTTTTCACCTATTTTTTATACCAGAAAGCACAAATTTCTTTGCTATTTAAACAACATGGTGCAGGACTAGTAAAAAGCACTTTCATCGTGCCTGGTGCTGCATTTCACCGGGTTCATGATAGGGCCAACATTGGTCTGTCCCCCAACAGCCCATGCGACAAGATGTCACCAAAGCATGGATGTGTCAGGAGGGCTTGAGGTGTCCTTTAGGAGCCATAGGTGAATGACAGATTCGCTCCTGGTTACGGGTGAGCAGGCCTAAGCCTGAGGTGAATTCTCCGTTTGTTTTGTGTCTTTGCCTGAATCAACAGTATGCGGGTGGGTTAGCCATCTGCTGACAGATAAACTCAACGGTGTGGAGAAAGGGGTGACAGAGGCCAAAGTGCAGGGGTAGATTGACCACTGACCCCATCCCCCTGTCCCTCTCATTCCTGACTTCCATCAAGAAATGTCCTTCCAACTCCCCAACCCACTGTCTCCAAAAAGTGGCATTAAACCTTCAGGAATGCTCCTACTGAGAAGCCGACTGGGGAAAAACAGAAAAGGGGAAGGGGGGATGGAGAGGAGATGTGGGAATGACACTGTTCAAAATGGCGGATTTATTGCTCATAGTTGTCTAGACCACAGTCAAGTCCCTAATGCCACCAGGTTGTCCTCCTTGAACTTCACACTTCAGTGTTATTATCCCATCTGTGTAGTTGAGTGTTTCACAAGCTGGAGGCTCCTCAGCAGAACACATTTTGGATATCTTCCTTATTTGATGCAGATTTCAGGTCTTGGGGTCAGGTCCTAACTTGTTGATTGGTTGAATCAGATGTATTATGATTATGGTGCCTCCATTTGACTGCTGTGCCTTCAGGAACAGCTCTTGGAAATAGTTGCTCATTGAAGATCTGTTACCAGTGCAAACTTAAAACTATCAAGAGGCCACAGCTGCCACATGGGAGTTATCTTGATCATCTTTTGAATAACAAAATGTGAACAAGCAAAAGCCACAGTCCACAATGAAGTGTGCCGTTTGGAAGATTCATAGATCACTAGAGACTTAGCTAAGATGCTCTAATAAGCTTTAATAATTGCTTACCTTCAAGATTAACTGCTTTAGCCAGCTAATAGATGAAAGTAACCAACCGGAAACCTTTTACACCCAACAGAAGTTTGTATTAACGGTAATTCCAAGCATAAATTGGCTATTTGAGCTGATAAAAATATACACTTTTAAAAGTAAAGGTACAACGAAGAATATAAAATGGGTTTTCAAAGTGATACCAGAGATTAGACCTGTCTCTGGTTCTTGATCTGAAGATAATTCAATCCACTCAAATCTGTTCCATTTCATATTTCAAGGGCACTAATTGTGTGTGAAGGATTAAATTTGGGGATTTTCTACTTTGAAAAATGCATGTTAAATGTATTATCTTGTTAGTTTTGTGAAACTGAAGGTGATGGTTTTCCTGCGTGATGTTGTTCTCATGACATTCAGTCAGCTTATGATGTTTGCTGCAATCTGGCAACAGAATTTACAGCAGTAAGCTTTTGAATGGGAGAGGATGTCAGTTTCCAGAAAAGAAAAGTTGACAAAGAAAACTTGAGTTTTTAAAGATGATTGAGCAGAGAGGTATGTGTTCATTTTGCTCCGAATCCCATGCAAAACTGTTCTGTTTGATTAGTAATGAGAACATTGTAGTTGTGAAGAGTAATTGGTAAACACCACAATGAAACCAAAGCTGACACTGAAATTGCATACTTGCATTATATATATAGTACACTGTTAACACTTACTGTAGATGATGCAGTAAATAACTGTAAAATAGCCAGTGTTTTACTGTAATAAAAGGAAACAGTACTTTTCTGTAAAAGGAGTAGGATTTGTATGAAATTGTGTAGTGCAAAGAATAAATTACAGTAATTTACTGTATGAACCCATTACAGATAGTAACTGATAATAAATGTTAAATTACTGTTAAACCATTACTGCCCCATCTACTTTCATGATTGATGTTTCTATTTAAAGAGAAGTGCATTTATATTAAGGCAGAAAACAATGATTTAGGCATTAACACACACATAAAAAGGTAAGGTCTAACAGTGAACGGCAAAAACAGTATGCGAGCCGGGTAGTATGTCAGAATTCGAAAAACGGTATTCGAGAAGTACCCGGATGACCTACTTCTTCTGGTGAGATTCTGAAGTGTATATCTGATGGACGCTACACTTTTCCATGATGCACCATGAGAGAATTCATGAATGGGAAGCGACTGACACACGTAGGTTTTTTCAATTCAATTTAATTTAACCTTTATTTGTATAGCACTTTTACAATGTAGATTGTGTCAAAGCAGCTTCACATAAAAGATCATAGCAAATCAAATCAGAAGTTTAAGTTCAGTTTAGCTCAGTTCAGTGTGGTTTAATATTCACTACTGAGAGTTCAAACACTGAAGGGCAATCCATCGATGCACAGCTTCACAGATCCCGAACCATGCAAGCTAGTGGTGACAGCGGCGAGGAAAAAACTTCACCAATTGGCGAAGGTGAAGAAAAAAAACCTCGAGAGAACCAGGCTCAGGCGGGAACTACCATTTCACCATTGGCCAAATGTTTTGTGCAGAGATGAAGTCCAGCGCCGGAGGCTGGAAGCTGGACCTGAGCGGAGACTCGTCTGCCCCTGGAGCATCACAGGAATCAGTCTCATGCTCTCCACTCCTCCATGACCACCACAGTAGCTGCTCAGGATACGGTCTGGTCCAGGATATGGAAACCTTGGGATGTAAGCTTGCTGGTCGTCGCTGGTCTTGGATTGAATCAGTGGCGCTGCGTAGTCTGAGGGTCTCGGGATGAGTAGGTCACATGATTATGACAAAATGGCAGATGTAGTTAGGAATGGCTGACGTGAAACTGATGTTTCGACACAGTGTCAAGATTTCGAAGCGCAAGTGTTTCAAAGCACTGCACCGAAGCATGATCCGAAACAGCCAGGTCACATGACTAAGGTGATTCCAAACAGCCAGGTCATGTGACTAAGGTGATTCGAAACACACAGGTCACGTGACTACATCTATTCAAAGCTATTTGGGCATTTAAGAAGCGTTTCAAGACTTGGTGAATCTGTGTTTGACTGACGGTCTGAAAAATTATCTCCTGTAGCCTTGTAGACCGTGCGTGTGCACAGAGTAACTGCTCCTAATGGCCCGAGTTCGAATCCTAACTTACAATCAAATTACAAATGCTATGAAATTATGATTTGATGTATTTTATTAATGTTACGTTTTTCTAACCAAAACAAGACATATTTATTCACAAAGTGTTCATTCAGATGTCAGACCAATGTTAAAACAAAGCACGTCACAAAACAGAGCATTTTAAAATTAACATCTTTAGCTGCATCTCCCTGGATTAGAACCTATTATCTCAGCACGCTAGTCTGGAACTCTCACCGCTTCACTAAATCACTTGAAACCTCCACAACGTAGATGTTTAATATGTGGTGTTTAATACCTCAATTTGCTTAACTGTTTCTTTGCTGAAGCTGTTGCAGGGCAATACATTGCAGAGACAGGTTTCAAAACGTTTCAAAGCTTCAACACATTCACTTCGAATGTTTCAGTGTTTCATGAAGCCTTACTTTGCCCACCACTAGATGTAGTACGTCCAAGTTTCATTCACACTACTGACATTCGTATGGTGTAGAACACACTTTTAAACGGTACATTTTGATTTAAATGCAGTACATACTGAGTAGTAGGCCATTTCGGACGAAGCCCAAGTTTAGCCAACTGGAATACAGACTGCTTTGTATTTTGTACCATGTTACTTTTGCCCGACCTCTCATTGTGTTTTATTCTTAACAATTGCAGAAGACTTAAATTGTCACTTGTCATGTTGTCACTTTAAATTCATTATTTCTTTATAAATTGAGAAGGCATTTAATATTTAAAATGGTTGATTTATGTATGTGCATGATTATTAAAATACTATTTTGCTTCAACCACTTTATCCAGACCTGTGGTATTGATGAAAATTCAGATTTGAACCTTTGACTTTAGACTTTGAGATCCCCTACCATCTTCTAGAGAAAAGTTCTTTTAAGAACAATATTACATCTGAAGGAACATAAGGTTGTAAAGAACCATCTGTGGCATGAAAAGCTTGCATGGATGTTAATGGTTCTTCATGGAACCATCCATGACAATAAAGAACCTTTATTTTTAAGAGTGTAATCACTCCCAGGACTGAGCGAACAGCTGACTGGAGGCTTTCAGCAGATGAAATAACAAGGTGATCCTGATCAATATGAAAGAAAGCGTGAGAGAGAGAAGCCTCCAGACCACCATGCTCTCCCAAAGCCTTTGTAAACTCTTCACAGCAGCTGCCTTCAAGATGGAGTGACTTTTGTTTTCAGGTAAATGTTTGTTTTTTGGCATTCCAACAAACACATTTGAGGGATTGCAGTTCGCCCCAACACTATCCTGACCCCTGTCAAGGTGGCTTTAGCAGGGTGAAGGGTCTCATGGCTTTTTGTATTGGTTTTGTTAAAGAATGAACTGGAAGAGATCTTAAATGTTCTAAGCACATTCAAGAAGCACTTACAGAGAGCAAACAACCACAACAGGGGGTCACAGGGGGTCACCAGAAGTTTGTTGTGTTTGGTGATAAACGGATCATAATTTAGCAAATGTTTTTGCAGGGTATATAAAATATCTCAAGGCAACACCGGCTGCTTGTGTGTGTAGATGCAATCAGATGCTCAGTTAAACTAGCAGCACATAAACACTCTAAACTCATCTGGAGCTCAGATAACACATCATCTTAATGACTTCCTCCCAGACACATTTTACTGCCCTGAACAAAAAAAATACTCTCAGGTAGTTGGGTGAGGGTGTGTTGGTACAGCAGTCCTGGTGTGGTGACTGAAATATAGGCTCTTGTTCACACACACACACACGCACACATTCCTTCACCTGGTCTCTCAGCTGTTTATTTACTTTTCCCTCTTAATGAGTTTTGTGATTCATAACCCACCACTAATGATCGTTTTGTGGGGCAAATATTTACATATGTGACTTCCGCAAGAGCCATAATCGGTGCGTTAGAAAAATATGAGCTTGTGTCAAATTAGGAACCAAAGTTGAAGTGCAGGACAAAGTGTAGTTACTTGAATGTATATATTCTTAATTTGAACAAAATTGGATGATTTTGCTAATCTGCAGTAGGTAAGCAAAGCAATCTCGTTTGGTTGTTATATTAGTTTTTGTACTGTTTAAGGGGTAGTTCACTCAAAACTTAAGTTATGTCATCATTTACTCACTCTGTACTTGTTTCAATGCACTTTGACATTATTTTTTCTGTTGAACACAAATGAAGATATTTTGAAGAAAGCTTGACATCTCTAACCATTGACTTCCATAGTGTTTGTTTTTCCTGCTATGTAAGTCAATGGTTGATTACAGCTTTTCAGCTTTTCAGCTTTCTTCAGAATATCATCATTTGTGTTCAACAGAAAAAAGAAACTCATAAAGGTTTGGAAATGTACAAGGAGGGTGATTAAATATCTAACTAAGGTTCAATCCCAGTTCTACCCCTTAGCTCTTCCCCTTACCCCTAACCCTCGTTTTGCGCATTCCAGTGAAGGGGTAGTGGTGTCCCAATTCTCTTTAGCTTGAAGGCGTATGGCTAAGGGGAAGGGGTAAATACCCCTTAGAATGAAGATTTTTCCGGACCATACTCGAAACCAAGGGGTAAGAAAATTTCCCAGAATACACTAGCCACAACGGCAGGATCGCGGAAGTACACGGAAGTAAGGAGATCCACAAACTACTATTTTTTGTCATTATTATGAATATTTACAACAAACAAGCACATGTTTTACTATAATCATAACCGCGTTCATGTTTTACCGTCACGCTTAAAAAAAAAAAAAAACGCAAAAAAAACCCCCGCTAAATTTTGCGATCTATAATCCATAATCATAACTCCTGTATAGCATTCCCACAACATTTTGACACTCGATACTGTCAGTAATGTCTAGTGGCTGAGAATGGGTTTTTACAGTGTCTGCTATAATGTTAATGTTGTTTTTTGTGTGTTTACATAGATGAATATGGCCACTGTGTAAATGCGCAGTACAGTTACGATCTTATTACCACATTATATCATATGATAACATAAAATATGCCTTCAGTGATTTCCTGAAGATACAAACAAAAAAAATAACACAACTGGAATAACTACAGCAGTCGCAATCGTCTGATCTCATATGAAGCATGAGTTCGTGATGACATCTGATGACGTGTGCAGGTGCTGTAGTGGTGTCCCAATTCTTAGTGGTAAATTTTGAAGTCCTTCCCCTTCACCCTCGGTTTTAAGGGCCAAGGGGAAGGGGTAGGGGTATAAAAATAGAATTGGGATTGGGCCTATTTCTTTAAGATGAGAAATATGTGAATTTGCGACCTTTTGTTAACAGCTACTCTGGGGTGCGTTTCTGAAAATCATTGTTAGCTAACTAAGGTCGCACATTGCGTCGTTACAAACAACTTGTTGATTATTTGTTTTCCAAATCTATCGTTCCAGCGAACATTTGCAAACTGCGTTGCAACTTGTGCGCTTGCAACTAGACCTCTAGAGCTGTAGTTACAGTAGAAGCAGAGTTCTTGGTTATTACCAGTGTTCTATTACCAGTTATCCCCCCTATGCCCTATTCCTTTCGAACCTTCCAACATTTAAACTTGGAATGATTTTGAAAAAGCATCAAAGTCATCTCTCTTAGGTGTAATTTGCTTTCAAAGTATTTTTACAGTTCAGTTTTAATGATCTTCATATTGCCAATTGCGTTCCCTTCACATTGTACTTTGAAAACATTTATGTAATTTTGAACAAAGCCGTGTCTCATGAGGGAAGCTATAGGTGACCTATTATTTTAAAGCTGAATTTACGTTACATCTGCAAAGCTTGTGAAAACAAAACATATAGCATAATGGTTTTAATTTCATAGTAGGTTTTGTCTGTAGCCTGAATAAACAGCCTACTGTAAATTAGGCCTATCACCATTAAAGATTTATATGATTTATATATGAGATTAGAATATGTGTTAGCTTAGTGATTTTGTATGGAATATTCTCAATAATATTTGTAAAGGAAACATATATAGGCCCTATATGTGTCGTTTACATATATTTAAATTAATAAGGAAAATGAGTGCATGTTTATTACCAAAATAGATTTTTTGTTTAAATGCGTGTAAAACAATATAATTTGCACAAATATTATAGGTTTTTCCTCTAAAGAAGTTGTTACTCCACCCCATTTAGAGCAACATTACGAATGTTTTACGTTATAACTAACGTGGTTCAAACGATGGATCTGTAACAGAGAAGCTACGGGTTTTGGGAAACACTCGTCACTACATCGTTCTTTTCCCAATCAATGCATCATACTATGATAGTTCAGCCACAAGTTATGTCTTTGTTTGGGAAACGCACCCTTGATTGTTGATTAGCTGGTTTGCTAGTCTCTTTTAGCTTGTTAGACTGAACTATTTTAATGGTTTGAAAAAGGATTTTGGGTGCATTTCATCATGGGAGGGCAGCTAAATCAGTTAAGACCAGTAAACCTTCTGGTTTGTGTTTTAATTTCAGCAGTGCCTTGTTAATCGCGGCAGTTACATTCTAAAAATAACTGCAATAAGTGAAATCCGGGAAAGTAAGCCACTTTATTCTTTACGATTATTATAGATGTTTTAAGGCTGTAAAACCCCTCACTACACTATTTTCTCAGATAGACAGTAACATTTTCTCTCGTTTAAACACTCGCATAATTTCTACCTTGCTTTAGCATGTCCAGAAGCAGGGTGCGAACTACGGGTGAGATAAGGCATGGGCTCCCCTGAAAACATGATTTGTGAAATTTTCAGGGGTCTCCAAAAATATTGACAATATGTTATTTTGATTATAATGTGATCATGTATTATTATGTGTAAAAGTGCAAAAACATCATTCATTCATGCATGATGGTGATTTACACCTCACTTTAAAAAAAGATAACTACACATGCTATTCTTGCGATGAGCATTAAGTTGTGGGGGCGCTGAGGAGCAACGTCCACTCATGTCAAAGACTGACAACAAGATGCTTTCAAATGGACCTTGACACACTGTTCATTAATTTTTCCGAAACAAATGATGTGACGTTGTGTTTTGCTTTATTTCCTTTAAACATTAGGCCAATACAATGTTCTTTTTTTTTTAACATGGTGACATTGCTGTAAACATGTTGGACAATTAAGCCGAAAGTAGGTAAACTTGACAAAACGGAACCTCTTTCAATGGTGTTTCTCTTATTTTCAAATCCGCAATTATGTTTTACTAGAGTGAAAATGAGATCCCATGATATTCTAAAGGCCTATGTAAAATAAAAAAGCATATGCTGTCGTCAGTGCCATCACCTTGAACTTGTAGTCTATCATTTTTCTCTTCACTCTATGACGAGGTTATTTATTTTGTTGCTAATAAGTGAAACATATTTGAGTTTGTTAACATTATATAAATGAATATTCATTCCTCTCACAGAAGCACTGCAGGTAAAATTAGACAACAGTGTTATGTTGTTTAGGCTGCTGTTTGAGCATGTAAAAATAAATCCCTCAAAAGATATTTTCAAGGGTCAAAGAAAGTTCTTGTGTTTTGTTCTACTTTGTAATATTAGTTACAATTATAAAATTATTTGTTTTATATTTGTAGATCTTTTGTTTATAGACCATTTTAATGTGGTAATGTCATTGGCCCTTGAACAATTCCTACTTGTTATTAAACTATTTTGGAAGTGTAACAAGAGGCAATTCAATCCTATTTTACGTTAAAACAGCCATCATTACATTATTGATCAATATCTGGACCTTTTTGGATTCTCAGAAGCTGTAGAAAATTAAAAATGTAAAACAGGAAATACATTAGGACCACTGTTATTGTTTACACCCCTTAAATGGTCTATTCATTGCTGTTTACGGACAGGGATCCTGTGTGTTTTATAGAATACAGTACATCATTGTGGCAAGGGACTTTCAAGATCGAAGCGAAGGCCACGGTATAGTTCGAACACTGTCCAGAAGTCCAACTTTTTGTGCAATAGTTAGCATCTTCCTCTGCTCTTTGGGGTGCATTTGGCGCAGAATGTTTCGTCGATATTATGAGGTTTGTTAGGGAGAAAACTTGCAAACATATAGTACAGTGCTTTTCAGACTCACACTGCTAGCGATCAAAGATTTATGTTAATTTGGCAAGCTGAACGCATTCTGTACTGTACAGGAGACATGGATGGAGGAGATTGATTGACAATGGTCTACAGCCAATGGGGACACAGAACACAATGCACTGTAAATAAAAGCATGTCAAATTGCACACAAAAAATCTGTGAGGCTGTGAAAGGTGAAGCATTTCATGGTGAGGGACCACTGTATAGCAAATTGGTGACACACAAAGAGTGTAATAAAGAGATAAACAGAGGAAGAAATACAACAGTTGATGTTTCTGAGGTAAATGTTTTTCATTTTACAGACCACTATCAGCTTAGTTTCTCTGATAGGTTTAACAGTCTCTTGTTGTTTCTTTCTACAAAAGTATTTGTTCAGTGTATACTAGAAAGTTCCTAATGGGTTTTACTGACAAAATATTGGCCAGGACGTCGCTGATGTTGATGTTACATGAATGAAAATGTTTAGAGGCTGCTAATCCTGGTGTTTACTAGAGCGACATCTTTAGTTATCTTTACTACGGAAGCAATAATAAACAGTCATGTGCCGTAACAATGGACAGAGAGCTGATATCAGACGGTGGTTTATCTCAGATCTCTGCTTTCTATCTGGCGCCAACAATCTTTGCCATCTACTCAGAATGACAGTTTTCTGTTGAGATGTAGGTGGTTTGATTTTTTGGGGGGCATCGGGTCATTGTAATGCTTGTTTTGGTATGTGGTGCATGCGTTTCTTTGTAAGCAGCGATTTGGCCAGTGCTTGGATGGGGTTATTTATCTAAATATGCAGTGCAACAGACTTATCTTTATCTATTCATGAGGGAAGAGATACTTTAACACTCTACTGAGTCTCTGCAGGAATCCTTTTATCTTAATCTCATTTCAGATGTAAATAAGAGTCTTCCACTCAAATCTAGTTTTGGTATGGCAGATTAAAAACTAGGTAGAACATTTCCTGAAATCACTTTGAAGTGATCCTTTATATTTAAAAGAATCAGAATATCACTTGTGAATTTGACCAGTAGCGTCCTATTATTATCAACATAACACTTGCAACACTCTAGTGGCAACCACTAACAACCACATAGAACCCCACTGCAATGCCTTAGCAACCAAAACTTGAAAATGGGACAATATCTACCCCTCGCTATCACTATAGCAATACGTACAGCACCCTTGTAGCCACCTAACAACTGCACATAACACCCTAACAATACCTTAGCAACCAATACTCAGGATAGGACCCATAACTAAGATTTATTATCACCAGAATAACACTCAAAACACCCTAGCAACCACACAAAACACCCTAGCGATGCCTTAGCAACCAATACTCAGAATAGGACCCATAAATAAACATTATTATCACCATAGCAACATTCAAAACACCCACAGCAACACTTTAAGCACTTTAACGGATGCCTTGCAACCATACAGACACCCTAGCAATACCTTAGCAACCAAGACATGACAATGGGTCAGTAACCACCCATTGTAAACAAAGTAAGACTCACAACACCACAGTTGCCACCTAGCAACCACACAGAACCCTCATAACAATGCTTTAGCAACCAAAATTTGAGGAGGGGCTAATAACTACCCATCATTATCACTATATCAATACATGCAGTACCATTGTAGTAACCTAACAACTATACAGAACACCCTAGCAATACCTTAGCAACCAATACATGAGGATAGGACCCATATCTAAGCTTTATTATCACCAGAGCAACACTCACAACACCCACAGCAACATTTTAATCCCTTTAATGGCTGCCTAGCAACCATACAGAACCCCACAGCAATGCCTTAGCAACCAAAACATAAGAATGGGTCAATGACAACCCGTCATTATCACTATAGTAATACGTAAAGCACCATTGTAGCCACCTAACAGCAGCACAGAACACCCTAGCAATACCTTAGCAACCAACACTCAGGATAGGACCCATATCTAAGCTTTATTATCACCAGAGCAACACTTAAAACCCCCACAGCAACACTTTAATCACTGTAGTGGCTGCCTAGCAGCCATACAGAAACACTAGCAACACCTTAGCGAGGTGTGACTATGGGGGAGTAACTGCCCATTGTTATCAACATAGCAACACTCACAGCACCTCAGTAGCCACCCAAAAACTGCACAGAACACCCTAGCAATGACTTAGTAACCAAAACTCGAGGATGGGCCAATAACTACTCATAGTTATTACTATAGCAATACATACATCACCCTTGTAGCCACCTAACAACTGCACAGAACACCGTAACAATGCCTTAGCAACCAATATTTAAGGGATATGACCCATAACTAAGCTTATCACCATAGCAACTCTCAAAACACCCAGTAAATTTACAACTTACCATAGCAACACTCACAACACCCAAGTAGCCACCTAACAACCACACAGAACTCCACAGCTATGTCTTAGCAACCAATACAAGAGGATAGAACCCATAATTAAGCTTTATTATCACCAGAGCAACACTCAAAACACCCTAGCAACCACACTGAACAAGCTAGCAATGCCATAGCTACTGTGGAACAATCTACTGTACCAAACATTTAAATATTGTGGCAGACAGTTTTTCCACAGTATTTTCTATCAACATTTTCTCGGTAAATGCAGAAGTCATAGTTTCATGAAATATTTCTGGTTGTTCTTGTGTGGAAACCAAACGTGCCTGTCTGCTTAAACATTTAGATTTTCATTTTGAAAAATGATTTTCTCTAATCACCGAAACAGTTAGCCGTTACAAGTTTACATGTGCGATTACTGCCAAGGTTGTGACATATGTACAGCTGCCCAATGCATGCGTCAAGCCACTCACAAACAGCAGCCAAATTCAGTGCAACTGGCTTGCAATCTGTATTACTCGACTTTGATGAATCATCCTCAATTTCCTGCATCTGGAAACTTAAACGCTCCACTGTGCTTTAAAGTAGAGCTGGAGTCAAGACCAAATCAAAAACTCGACACACAGAGAGATGAAGATCCAGACCAGAAACGGTGGCTCCCAAAAAACAGGATTACATTTTAATGGACTGGGATAGAGAACATGCTGAAATCACAGTATTCCCAGGCATGAACTTGTATTAGTTAACTGTTAAAGATTTTTTTTAGCAGGTCAAACCTTAAAGTTTGAAATAACTTTTTTTCAGAAACCCCCCAGAAAAGCAGTATCTATTTCTTGATTTTACTATATATATATATATATATATATATATATATATATATATATATATATATATATATATATATATATATATATATATATATACACTCAGCAGTCTGTCCTAATTTTCAATATACTTTTATTTACATTTATTAATTCATTTAAATATATTCAGATATACACATATAAAAGCCTGTTTTGCAATGAATAATTTTTTTTCACAATTCCTTATTTATTTTTGCAATTCTGACTCTTGGGGCCCTATTTTAATGATCTAGGCGCAAAGTCTATAGCACATGGCGCATAAGCATTAAGGGTGAGTCAGAATCCACTTTTACTAATTTAAGGATGGAAAAATATGGTTTGCGTCACGGCTTATTCTCATAAAGAGTTATTGGTGTCTTTTTAGCATAACGTGCATTAAACCAATCAGAGTCTCATATCGTATTCCCTTTAATAGTCAGTTGTGTTGTGCCATGGCACATTTGCTATTTACATGACAGACTTTGTAAGTAGAAAAACTGAATGCTTCACTAGCGAGAAAACAGTTAAACAGGCCATCTGCGTAAGAATAAAGAATGAGCCTCCTCCATTCCGCCTCTTTACTTTCTCTTTACTTTACTTTTACTCTCTACTCCTTTACTTTCGTGGATAAGGAAACAGTGTTGTACACACTCAACTAAATACATCCATTAGCCTACATATTTAGTTTCATTTGTAAAGCACAAAGATTTGTTTCAAAACTATTTATAGTTATATCCAACTACACGTCTTATTCTTATGCCCTATATGGTGATGCATGCGTCTCCAAAACCTGACAGGTGGACAAATCCAAACTTGTTTTAATAAAAGCAAATACAAATAAAATTATAACATTATACAAATGGAAATTTTCATGAATAAATTGTAAAAAGCCCCGTGAGGTGAAGACGGCATGGAGGCAGTGTTTTTTGTAGAAAATAATAATTTTTGTAACATTTTGATCCTTTTAATAACAAATTTTTTTTCACATGTAAAGGTATTTGCGTATTGTTGTGCATTCTGTGTGTATTTAGCAATGTGTAAGCATTTTGGACCTGCATAGGTGCATGACTAATGCGCTCTGTGTTGGACCAGCTTTCAGTTGGTCAATGGTGCGGCCTATTTTAGTTCCTCAAAATAGCAACGCGCCAACAATGCACCTTAACACACCTCCTTTATAGACCGGCACACCCATGAGTCCACAAAGTGGCGCAAATGGTATTTAAACAACGTGGCGCAAAACAGGACGATCAGGGTTGCGCTGGTCAGAAAATAGCAACACATCGCGGCAAACACATCTTACACCTTATTGCGCTGGGTGTATGTTATAGCCCTTAATCTTCCCAATTCTACTCCTATTGAACTTAATTTAAACTCATTTAATTTACTCACCTCATAATTATATTTTGCAATCGTACACTTAAATTATATCTCAGAATTCTGATTTTAATACAATTTTTCTATTTCATCCATTTTATTATTATCATTTTGGGATGTTTCTATCTACAGTAACAATATAGCTTACAATCAAACATCCCTCAGTTGCTAGTTTATAGGTTTTCATGCAACTCCGACTTTATTTCTGACACAATTCTGACAGTTTTTACACTGTCATTAAAATACATAGTACAAAATAATACAATAATATTGCACAATATATCATTTAGCATCAACACCGCAATGTGTGAATATGCAGGACGTGCAATGTGGAGTCAGGATTATCATTGACCAGGTACAACAGTTCAGAAAACATGATAATTTTGGAGTCATTTCAATTTTATCATAAAAAAGTGAACATTTCTCAACCGCTTGTATTTTAAAACATTTTAAGTGAGTTTAAAGTGTTGGGCACAAGGATTTATTAAGTTTGTAGCTTTAAGTAACAAAGATTAATTGTATTTAATTATTTACACAATGAAGAACACAGGTGTGTAGGTTTTTGTAGGTGTGTACTCCATATATCTATTTACTTTATTTATCTTTGCTTGTAACTTGTTTTATTATAGTGTATGCAGATGCACTCCCCTACAAAATCAATCTAAAATGATTAATTATCTGGTGAAATATTGCCATTAAAATCGCAGAAAATCTAAATATCGCAATGTACGTTTTTTCCATTATTGTGCAGCCCTAAATAGTATACTTTGAAAAGTAAACTTTTCTTATTAGAACATTAATCAAACTACTGTTTCATTCGATTATAGTTCAAAAGATAAAACAGACATTGACTTTGTTTACAGGCACATCAGTAATCAAATTATTTGCCCTAATCTGAATAACACAATAATAGGATTAAGGCATTTACATAAGTTGCTTTTTGAAAGAGTTGCTTCTTTTTACGAACTGTTTTACAATGTATGGCACATAATTCAATTAACTTCATTGTGTAACCACGCCATCCACATTTCCTCTGAAGTTTCATGTAATTTTGGGAGCTTCATTTTTAATTAACTGCATTTTGGCACTTTCACTTTCATTCAGCAATATTTCATGCATGCCCCCCATGACAAACGAGATATTGGATGCGAGGAACCGCTGGAAGAGTGTTGTTTTAATGGAATTTGATACCGCCGGCCTGTATAGGGAGAAAAAATGTGGATGCGGGTGTCTGTGGTCCTTTACTGACTGAGTAGGTGCAGAGAATAGTGTCAAACAGTTGTGTGTGTATACTCTATCCTGTTGCAAAATGCAGCGAAAATCCTACACGACAGTAATAGTTTGATTGCAGTTTTTACATGCCTGTACTGCACTTCAATAATGGGACTAAAATTGGCATACTCCACATGTCTTAATTCAATTACGGTTAAGTTCGATTATGACCTTATTTAAATTAAATGAATCAAAAATCACTGTTTACATGGTAGACTCCCAATCAGAGTATTATCTTAAACACATTAAAATCAGATTATTGGTGTACATGTAAACGTACTCACTTAAACAGAGGGGAACTATTCAACACCATTTAAATGGAGAAGAAAACTGGTCAAATGAAATTTCGGCTTTAGTTAAGGGCTGATTTAAGAATCTTGTCAGTTGTGTGTGTGTGGTAATGACAGGATTAGGGACTTTGGCATTTTTCACCGGTCTTTCTACACACTAATTCTGATGAATGCTCTGAGCTTTGGACTTTATGGCCATTGGATATCTCTAAATCCTCTTCCTGCCAGAGCCGCCGTCTGATAACTCAATTTAAATAAACTCTGGAAAAATTCCTCACTGTATTCTTTTACCTACTTCCTCAAAAGTTGATTTGGACTTCAGAGCTGATGTGCTTTCATTACTGCACAGTATAACAGCGCAGTTCTAGCCAGGGTTTGAAAATTAGTGAGGTCTGGGATTTGTTAAATAATTGTGCAATAATAATAATGGCTACAGATGCCAACTCATTACACTATAGAACCTACTCACGGCATTATTTATGGGATAGTGTACATCTATCTGGCTGTTCCAGCCTGATCTCACGAGGAAACGTAAGTATTTTACGTTTTGTCAGTTTAGTGGCTAATTCAGTTCAGTCGTACGAAAATGTAAGATTTTAAAAAGGAGGCGTGGCACCTAACCCCACCACTAACCCCAACTGTCATTGGGTGATGAGCAAATCGTACTAAATTGTATGAATTACATTGTACGAATTCATACGAATTACCCACTAAATCAAAAAGTTACGAATTGCCGTGGGATTGTGTTGCTGTTCTCACAGAATAAAGCCCAACAGGCTCATCTTTATCCCAACATGAAGCAGAGCTATGTTGTATTACACTGAAGGGTTTTATTCAACACAAACAACCGGCTATATGTACATTATTCCACTTATTACATGTCACAAGAATAGACAATCACATCAACTCACTAAATATTTGTATAGTTTTGCTGCAAGATTTATTCATTTATTCACTTTCTTTTCGGCTTAGTCTCTTTATTCATCAGGGGTCACTACAGCGAAATGAACTGCCAACTTATCCAGCATATGTTTTACACAGCGGATGCCCGTCCAGCTGTAATTTACATATTTGAACAGCGTTTTCCATGTTATATTTCATCTACAACAACAATACTTATATAAAGACAAGTTTAGACATTACATCTGAATGCACAATTATCCAAAGACCTTACGAGATTTCTCTGCATGAAAGACTCGTGAATGGGAGATTAACCTGCTGCTGCTTCTCCAATAAGGTAGGAAATTAAATATGAAAGAAAGGTGGATGATGTGTGGATGATTGACAGGGCTCATAAAAAAACAACATAATGTTCTGTTAACGATGAAGTAGTATGCCCCAAAGCTAGCATAATCTTCTGTTACCACTCAAAAGTATATACTTTAAAGGTGTAGTAAAAGTATGCGAATTGGGATGCAGCGTTTGTGTTATCAAGACGACAATGGAGACTTTTAAAGATGGAGGAGAGAGTAGTGGTAAATGTTTTAAGTTATGTTTTAACGAATCGTGAATATCACAATATTATTAAATTACACCAATATCAACAGCAACATTTGTGCCCAATACGCAGCTGATTCAGTCGTTGCCACTTTCTTGTAAACAAAAAATGGCAGCGTGGTGCACCTCGCGTTCTCAGAACAAAAAAGCACATTCGGTGTGATCGGCCCCTAAGTGTGGCATTGCAGTGTTGCCAGATATTTCTCAAAAAATTCATTAAATCTTATGTTTTGCATAGGATACAGAATTGCCAACCCCAAACCATAATTTTCCCACTTTATTTACACCTGCACATTAGTGTAATGTGTATTTATATAGTAAGGTGCATTTATTGTGTATGGCCATACACCCAAAGTGCTTTACAATCATGAGGGGATCTCTCCACACCACCACCAGTGTGCAGCATCCACTTGGATGATGCGACAGCAGCCACAGGACAACGGCAGCAGTGTGCTCACCACACACGAGCTACAGTGGAGAGACAGTGGTAGAGACAATTCAGTGGATGGAGATGATTGGGAGGCCATGATGAGTAAGGGCCAATGGAGGGAATTTGGCCAGGCCACCAGGGTTACACCCCTACTCTTTTACGAAAAGTGCCATGGGATTTTTAATGACCACAGAGTCAGGACTTCGGTTTTATGTCTCTTCTGAAAGATGGCCCCCCCTTTACTTTTACTGGGGCATTGGGACTCACACAGACCACAGGTTGAGTGCCCCCTGCTGGCCTCACTAACACCACTTCCAACTGCAATCTAGTTTTTCCATGTGGTCTCCCATCGAGGTACTGACCAGGCTCAGCCCTGTTTAGCTTCAGTGAGTAACCACTCTTGGGCTGCAGGGTGATATGGCTGTTAAGCATTAAAACATGTCAGAGAACATGGCTAACCAGATGCTCGATCACTCAGTCTGCATTAGCGACATGAATTTAACAATTTTTTCAATTATACATCCTAATTTTATGGGTGACGGTGGCTCAGTGGTTAGTCACCTCACAGCAAGAAGGTTACTGGTTCGAGTCCCAGCTGGGTCAGTTGGCATTTCTCTGTGGAGTTTGCATGTTCTGCCCATGTTTGTGTGGGTTTCCCTCACAGTTCAAAGACATGCACTTGAGGTAAATTGAATAAACTTAATTGGCCATAGTGTGTGTCTGTGAATGAGTGTGAATGTTTCCCAGTAATGGGTTGCAGCTGAAAGGGCATTCGCTGTTTAAAACATATGCTGGATAAGTTAGTGTTCATTCCGCTGTGGTGACTGCATGCTGATTAATAAAGGGACTAAGCCGAAGGAAAATTATTGATTGAATATCTTAATTTTTTCAGCAAGAAAAATGTAGATAGAAACATTTACATGGGTTGTAATTGCTGTTTTATATCATGGTTGTACTTTTGTCTCATCTTAAATGGTGGAATTTGACACTTATTAACCACAGAGCTGGAGTCATTGCCTAAAATGCTTCAACACACACACGCGCCTGTCAATGCCAAAATAATAGAGTCCATTTTCTTTCACTCTGTTTCTCTTTTATTTCACAAGTACCACTTTACAGAGGCAGCGTTGCTCGCAGAATTCCGATCAGAATTCCCAGGAAAGACAATGTTTGGGTTTCCCAGATTCCAGTCTGGATGTTAAGTTTGAATCGCTCTGTGTCAAAAGAAAAGTCCTCCTTCTCTCTGTCATTATTCCGCACACAAACGTTAAAGCAACGTTCTAACTAAGGGCACGTTCACAATGCGGTAGGAACTACCAGAGGTTTCCATCTGAGCCCAGCTTTGAACTGTGAAGTGTGAAAGCACATTCAGACCGGGGACTATTCACACATTCCCATTAACATGATTTTGAAGAGAAAAGGTTGAAGGTCAAACTCGACCACCATCCTTTGTACGAGTGTTCCTTTTTTCTGTTTAAAGCCATTGTGCGTAATAAATGGTTATTTCTTCCTTTATGCGCTGAGAGATGTTTCGGATTATTATTTAAATGTCACAAAGATGTGATTTATACCGGTTGGCGATGCTGCATTAGAGTAACATGTTACAGGTTTCCTCTGAGGGGCAGCAAGATGGCCTCCATTAATCTAACTTGTTTCTCTTTGTGCTGCACACACACACACACACACAAACGAAACACACACTTTGGGTCTGATCTTCTCAATGGAAGATAAATTGCACAAACACCACGTCTGCAGAACTAATTGAGTTTTAAAAGAATTCGGGTTAGGGATTATGAATGAAAGTGATGGGGTTGTAAACAGTACTTTTAATTTAGTTCAACTACAAAGTATAAAAGTACAACTTTATATGGCCTAGCAAACATAACAAATGTTTATATCACACTAACAACCTTTCAAGAGTTCACACTTAGATATTGTTTGACAACTGTTAGCAGGTTTGGCATGCTGTCCCGGGAGAGAACTCTGAGCTTGGAGATAGTTGAGCCCAGGGCTCCCGCCTGGTCCATCAAGCATGTGAGGGGAGTACGAGATCGGTTCTCGAGAGCTCCCCGTGGTAAAGGAAGAAAGGAGGAGAAGGGGTGGATGGGGGGTTTCTTCGGAAAACGAAGATAAGAAAGTAGTTCTAGCTAGGCTACTTATAGTGAGTTGGGGTTAATCTGATTGGCTAACTAGTGAATGTAGATGAGTGCCCAGCTGCAGTCAATCATATCACGTGCTCCTCTCGAAATTAGTTTGTGAAACTTCACATAGTGCAAAGAAAAAAAAAGAGTAATTTGTCAGACAGACATCCAGAGGGATGGCTAAAAAATGCTATGGCAAAGGTCAAAAACATTGTTTATGTGCATACAACAACAATTAAAATGCTGCGGAGGGGAAGACAAAAAATATAGCCCTTAAAGAGATAAACCACGACACATCCACTGATTGCGCAATCGTCATGGACCAATGGTAGCTCAAAGGTGTTAAGAAACAAACAAATTCTCCAAAAAGTTTGCTTTGGTGAGCTGTTTCGTGAACTGGCAGAACAAACTCAATAAGAACTTGCTGTGGCCAGATTTGGTTTGAAATGATGTCATTTGAGTTATTTTTCCAATTTCAGTTGAAGTATACCGATGGCTTAAGGGGCGGTTTACATAATAATGTTTTCACACAAAATAAGGACATTTTTAAACGCATTTTGCCTGTTTGTTTAAGCAAACAACAACTTTTTTTGTGATTGAAAACGCAAACTGAAAACTGGAAGTTGTTGTCTTTGTGAACACCCAAACATAAGACTCCAAACACTGGCATATGTGCTGTAATACAGCATTTTAGGTCCTTTTCACGGATGTGTAAATGTGAATAATTTTGAAAATGTTGTCATGCAAAGCTGAAACCTTTTAAAAACAGAACCATTTTTTTGGTTTTTGGCTGCATCGTTGTCATGCCTAAATTTGCCTAAATATTTAATTGTTATATTTAACAAAAGCTGTTTACCATACACATTATTCTTTGTGTAGTAGTGCAAATTAAGTTTAGGATATACCATCAATGAAAGTATTTTCTCAAAAGTTCATGTGGATTTAGTGCTGTACCTGCCCTTTAAGACATCTGATAACTTAAAAGGATAGTTCACCCTTAAATTTAAATTTGCTGCAATTTACTCACTCCCAGTCCAAATATATGGTTTAATACATCAGACAGCAACTTAACTTTTGAAAATCGTATCTTCAATGCTACAAAAATCGCCTTGTTTCATCTGAAAAATATTGCTAAATTACGAAGCATGCTATCCATCTCAGATGCAGAAAAACTAGTTCATGCTTTTATGACTTCTAGGCTGGATTCCTTTAATGCTCGGTTCGCTGGTTGGCCAGCATCCTCTATTAATGAACTTCAGTTGGTGCAAAATGCAGCTGCCAGAGTTCTTACCAGGTCAAGAAAATGTGACAACACCACCTCAATTTTATCCTCCGGATGCTGTGTTCACACCAGACGCGGAATGTGTGAATACATCATGCTATTCGCACATAAATTGACATGTGAACATTTTGAATTTACTCGCTTAATCGCGGATTCATATCATGGGCAGGGCTTCTGTCTACCCAGTGACTCTAGCTTCGTTGCTAAATGGTTAACATGGATTTTATTGAGTGTTAATTTAGAAAGATTTTAAGCTGAATTTGTAGTCATTGGTGATTCATACAAGGCAAGTCAATGACTACTGGCTCTTTAAAGAGCCCATATTATGGGTTTTGAAAATGCCTGGCCTTCCATGTAGTGTGTAACACAGCTCTAAGTAAAGTGAAATAACCAGCTATGGCTTAAATCTGTAAGTGTACAGTGTTTAAAACTATTGATTCATCTATAAAAGAGTCGACTCATAGTGCTTCAAATGAGTCGTCTTGATAACAAGTCATTAGGTGTTTCGTGATGACGCGACTGTGAAACACAAGTAATTGCGTGCGCAAACCCGGGAGCTTTGAAACCTGCGGCCCCGCCCACTAACACAGAAAAAAAGCGAAACACACACACCAAATGAATGAAGTCACACTGTGCAGATGGATATTATTGACAGTCTACCCTAAGATGAAACATCAGCAATATAGCCCAGCCTTGAGCAGAAGAAACTACATGCTTACAAAGAAGACTTCATCGGTTTGTTAAAGGAAGGATCAGTAAAGACTGTCAGAACATGGATCAGTGCATCATGGATTAGTTTCTTCCTCAATTTCATAAGTGTAAGTAAGTGCGATTAAAATTATTGCCTCGTTTACTCTAGCTTGCAAATGCTGTATTTAGTTGTGTTTTGTTACTTGTAACCGTTTTTACTGTATCAGGTTAACTGTTTATATTCTCATATCGCGTGTAAAGCCACGTTGAAAACACAACGTGTGCCGCTTTGTTTACAGATCGTCAGCTTTTCCTACACACGTGCAACGGTCAAGTTTCAAAACAGTTCAGCTCAGGTTCGAGGTGAGGTGTCTAAATTGCATCCAGCAAGCTGAACTGGTGCTCTAGGCATGTGTGTGTTGTGTCCTCTGTGGAGGAGGGTAATGTGTGTGTGTGTGTTTGAAAAGAGCAGGTAGAGTGTGACAAGCTAGGAGATCTCCTCGCCAGATCTTGGCATTTTTGCTCAATAAAATATTTAGTCGTCGGTATTTTCAAGTACATCGTCTGTATTTACATTCACCCACTGGCAGCCTAAATCCACGCCTTACACTATGAAGCCTGTATGCACTGTGACCAGGGGCGTAGCAACCGGGGGGGACGGGGGGGACATGTCCCCCTCACTTTTTGGAAACAGGTTATTCTGTCCCCCGACTGGCCCACACGTTTTATTTGACCTAGCGGCCGCAAGTGTTCTCTGATTTGTTACTTGGTTTGAGTGAACGATCACTCAGCCAATCACAGCGCGAATCTCTTGAGCGTCTGCCACAAGCTTCATTCATTTGCAGTCAAAGACAGGGATGACGCGGAAGGCAGCAACAGCTACAGCTGGATAAATCATGGTAAATGACTAACGTTACAGAATCCTACTTTTGTTCCGTTTCGAAGTGAGAACCGTAATGTCCCTGGTGCTGGTGTCTCTGGCGCTGAGCCAGAGAAAGACAGCGGGATTAAGTTGGTTTTGTTTTCGGTATTCCTGACACATTCAGTGACTGACGGCATTAACTAAAAAACCTCTAACCCTAAAAAGATCTAAACTGTATTCCCTACAGAAAAGACAAAGCTGGTTATGTTTCACAGCTGTCTTTCTTTTTTCGTTCGATATTACGAGCACTGCTCGAGCAGTCGCAATATGCGTTTAGCTAGAGAGAGCTCACGCTGACCTAAACTCTCAGTAAGGGACCGTCGGAAAAGTGCTTCTTTTTTCGTTTTTTTTTTTCGAAAACAAGACCAACTTAACTCTGCTGAGAAAGACGTGTTATATTATCACAATTATGCAGCCTTTTTACGGCCTATTGCTTAATTTATGATTTAGACATGTAAATACACACAAGTACTAGTAAAACAAGAACTTTAGCGTTTGTAAAACACACAAGGAAGTCTAACAATGCATTAAAATATAATTTGCGGATGTGTTTTAATCATATCAGATACACATACTGAAAGTAACTATAAAGTTGAATCTACTCCTCTCTAAGTTCACCAACCACTTACTTGCATGTATTTGGGGTGTAATTGGTGAATTTACGTGTTGAAACCTGCGTGTTCTGCTTTTATGAATGACGCATCGGCCGCAAGTGCACATGGCGATGTCCATCTCACGTTATATGTGTAGTATTAACTTGCAATTTTGCAATTGCATTGTAGTATTTAAAAATATTTTCACACAGAGTAATGCTTAATTTAAATGTGTGTGGTTCTGTTTATTTATTGTTATTATTAATATTTTGTAATTATTTTAGAATTTTGGTTAAAAGATTATTAAATAAACTTTATTGCTAATAAATCGTCAATCACTTTTGGGTGACCATACAGCTGTCCCCCCCACTTTTAAAATGGCTGTTACGCCCCTGACTGTGACTACTTTTATATTGTTGATTAGCTGCTGGGCATTTCACGCTGTCTCGCGCTGAAGCCTGTCAGTGTCGACCAAGCTGTCATCGGTCCAATCAGCGCAGATTAGCTTCTCGCTGAGGAGGGGTTTGGGAACACATGAATCGCTGAACGATTCATATGGGAGTCGCTGGGATAATTAGGTAAAAATAAATGCAGATTATAAGACCATGAAAGTGTTTTTTGACCTTGCATGCATATTAGACTGTTGTTGGAGACCCTTACAATCAAAATATGACCCTATTTCATGTATAATAGAGGCTCTTTTAGAGTCAAAAAGCAGGAAAAACAAAGTAAATAAATAGTGAATCAATTGGTCTGTGCAAGACCGGGACACTTTGCAGAGGATATTTTAAAGGTAATTATGGTGTTCATTTTTTTGCACAGACTGACCATTTTGCATCACAGTGTATTGTCAGGAGCTACAGGTATTACTTATGTTTTGCCTGTTTATGTTTTTTTGACTCTCAAAATGTCTGACGCCATTAACTTGATTTTTGGGTCAACAATCCTTTGAACTACGTAAATCCACCACAGCTCAGTTTCAGATCTCCATTACTTTGCTGACAGGCTCCAATCTATAATTAAAGAGTGCGATTAATACCTGTCAGCCACTTTGTTTGTAGCCGTGTAGAAAGAGTGAAGCATTTATCAGCTCAGAGGAGTTTAAATCCTGCCATGTGCCCATTCACAGTGCCCTCTCAGTCTGAATTATGACCGCTCAGACCTCTTAGGGTCAGTCTCTCTCAAACACACTCACAGAGACGCGTCTGGCCTCCAGGCCGAGCTGCTTATCAAAGCCACAGTCGCTGATTGGTCTGTTTTGCCAGCGACTTAAACCTTTCAGCAACTTCTGCACTTGTCTTGGATTTGTCATGTGCTAGACGGCTAGTGAGAACTTAATGGAGCTAAAATGTACACGCTGATGTCTGCCAATAAGGTGAAGACATATCACAGGGCACTTCAAAAACACGAAAAAGTTGCAAATAATTTGGGGGAAGTGGCAAAATCTAATACATCTTAGCACATTCTGCTTGTATTAGCATTAGCCACTTTGGGGTTAGTGGATGATAAATAAATTTTAACCGTAAAATGCTACAGAAATATCAATACTTAGCACCCAAGTGTCTTGCTAATCATGCTTATATTATTGTGAGTTAATGTAGCCTAAAAAAGTCGTTATTGCTAAAAAAATGCTTCTATATTAATTCATTCATTTTGTTTTCGGCTTAGTCCCTTTATTTATCTGGGGTCGCCACAGCGGAATGGTTTCCATCAACCATTTTTTTATGCGCATATCCAACATGTGCATAAAAGTAGTGGTGCGCAAAGCGAGGCTTCATGAAACATTGAAACAGTTGAAGCAAATGTGTCGACGCTTCGAAACGTTTCGAAACCCCACTCTACAGTGACGCCTAGTGGTCATGTTTCATGCATTGCACTGGTTCAGTGCACTCAACAGCTTTAGCATAGAATGGTTGAGCAAATTGTGGTGATAAACCCCACTTTGTGGAATCAAAGCCTCTAGTGTTATAGTGGAGTGGTTAGGGTTCCTGACTACCATACGGTGATTGTTGGTTCGAATCCAGGCTGATACAGTTATTTTAAAATGCTTTAATATCAGTTTGAGATGCTTTGTTCGTGCATCGTTTTGTTTTAACATTGGTCTGACATCCGAATGAACACTTTGTAAATAAATATGGCTTGTTTTGGTCATAAAACAGGGTTGTTGATAGATCAGATACAGTTGTGGACAGAAGTTAACAAGAATTATTTATGTTATTCATTAAATTTCCCATTTATTGTATTTTATTAACTTCTACCCCAACCCTAAACCCAACCATCACAGCACTGTAAAATATTAATTATTGTTTTAGTTACAAAAATTATGTTAAATTGATGCCGTATCTGCAGCTGTATCCTATCTAGACTACACCATAAACAGTAGCATGATTAAAATACATAAAATCATGATTTTGGAGTATTTGTACAAGTCGGGATTTGAACCCAAAAGTCATTTAAAGCCTCAAAAAACACGCACATGCACGGTCCCCACTTGGCCATACAAGACAGACACGATTATCTGACCCTGTAAGTCAAATGCATATTCTCCAGGTCTCGAAACGCTTCTGAACTGATCGATGCTTTGAATCGATTTAGTCACGTGACCAGGTGTTTCGAAACACTTCAATCACGTGACCTGGGTGTTTCGGATCATGCTTCGGTACAGTGTCTCGAAACACTTGCGCTTCGGGATCTCGACACTGTGTCGAAACGTCAGTTTCACGTCAGCCATCCCTACATAAAAGTAGGTGGATGGAAACATAGCTAATGACTAGCTCTTTGGCATTTTGAGTTTAGTGCATGATACATAAATGTTAAGCTGTAAAATGCTACAAAAATATCACTGTTTAGCACACCAGTGTCTTGCTAAGCAGGTTTATGTTTTCGTGAGTAAACGTAGCTTAAAATTGGAGTCGATATTTCTAAACAAAAGCTTCTATAATTACGTGTGACAGTGCAAATTATATTTAAAAGACATTATCAACGGGGACATTTTCTGTCAATGACAACAAAGGTCATGTGGATTTAGATTTATTTTTTTATTGTTTGGGTGTACTGGCCCTTTAAGACGATGATAACTTAAAGGGATAGTTCACCTATAAATTACAGCATGCTGTAAATGTTTTCTCACTCCCAGTCCATGCAATATATTGCTGTTTTTATTGCTTTAATAGAACATCAAGAAAGATTTTAATCTGAAACTGTAGTAGTTTCACTGTGGTTGATTCATATAAGGCAAGTCAATGACTGGCTCTACAAAAATATCACTGCTTAGTACCCCAGTGTCTTGCTAATCATGTTTATGTTATCGAGAGTAATAGCCTAAAACTGAAGTTGTTATTCCTAAACAAATGCTTTTATGATTATGTGTGGGGTAGTGCAAATGAAATTTAAGATACTATGAGTGGGGACATATTCTGTCAATAACAAAAAAAGGTCATGTGGATCTAGAAAATTGTGATTTGTACGAATTTATGATTATTTTTTATTTATTTAAATTTTTGGGTGTACTGGCTCTTTACGACATCTGATAACTTAAAGGGATAGTTCACCCATAAATTAAAACATGCAGTAAATTCACAATACATTGGTGTGTGTTTTTTTCTTCAGTTGAACAATTAGAATGATTTTAAGCTAAAACTGTAGTAGTTTCATTGTTGCTGATTCATATAAGGCAAATCAATGGCTGGCTCTGCTTGTATTAGCATTAACATTAGCTGTTTGCCATTTTGAGGTTAGTGCATGATACATAAATGTAAGCTGTAAAATGCTACAAAAACATCACTGCTGGTACCCTGGTGTCTTGCTAATCGGGTTTATGTTATCTAGAAACGCAGAGCTGAATTTTTGGCTGAGAGTGTGAATATGTAATGAATATTTCTCTTTCTCTCAATGAAACCCGAGTCATATTTGCACAGCTGGTAAAATAATAACCCTGAGTGCTTTGTCAACTATGCAGAAATTTTTCTATTAAATCTCAATTATGTAAAAGGCTTTATGTAAAATTATTATGTAAAAAGCTGCTATCTGTGGAACAGCTAGTCATTACAAGTGCTTAACACAAAAAAAAACAAACAAAGCTGAGGACATTCCCCGAACAGACAGGAACCTGCGTGACATGCAGTCAGTCTTTCTTTATCAGATATATTGTGATATTTACAAATTTTGGCAAGACACTGAAAAATATTAACTAGCGAAGCTATCGAATAACTACAGAGACATTAGCTGAGCTAACAATTAAAATCGCTTTCTGACAGGCTACATGATTAAACATTTTGTAGTCCGTTTTAATCGTTTCTATTTTGATATCTAAAAATATCTTTAAAAAATATTTAGAAAGCTACACTACAGAGGCATTAACCATAGATATATGCACTAGATATTGCATACGAATCCTGAGCATGCATTAACTCCGCCGCCACATTTGCACAGGGCTCCCAGGACAAAAGTCATTCGACCGCACTTAGTCAAGACCAATCTGAAGATGCTGGATTTTGCGCTGTGTACGGGTGTGGTAATGAACTTAACTTAACTTAACTTAACTTAACTTAACTTAACTTAACTTAACTTAACTTAACTTAACTTAACTTAACTTAACTTAACTTATCTTAACACTAAACTTAAACACTACAAACTGAACTACACTGTTCCAATTTACTATGACCATTTATGTGAAGCTGCTTTGACACAATCTACATTGTAGACCAGCCTGGTTTTAGAGTGGTTTTGGCCATTTTCCAAGTTGGTTTTCAGCCATTTTCAGCCTGGTCCTAGCTGGTCAAGCTGGAAAATGATTAGCTAAAACCAGCTTGACCAGCATGGTTTAAGCTGGACATAGCTGGTTTTGGCTGGGCTCCCAGCCTGGCTAGGCTGATCAAGCTGGTTTTAGCTGGTCATCTCCCAGCCTGACCAGGCTGTAAACCAGCCTGAAAGTGGCCAAAACCACTCTAAAACCAGCTTGGTTTAACAGCTAAAACCAGCCAACCAGCCTAAGCTAGTTTAAACCGTTTTTTTTTTGGTAGCGTATTGTCGGCTAATTGAAGTAGCGGATAGTTTTTGAAGTAACTTATAAGGGTGTCTGATAACACACAATGCCTGCGCCTCAGTGTCCATACTTTCCGCCCTAAATTATTGAATATTACAAATGTTATATACCATTTAGATCAGAAAGGTGGATGTGCACATTGAGGCGCAGGGATATCGATGTTCACACAAGCTGTTCATAACGGAGATTCAGTCACAAACGAATCGCTCCCTCCATTAGAATTAGAAGTGAAAGCAGGAGAGTGTGTTTCAGGACATGGATCAGATCAAATTTAACAGAGAAGGAGGATAATACATTTCCGTGGACACAAACACATGCTCTTTGTCAGCAATGCCCGTGCGGTCACTTATCCATCAAAAAGTGATTTAAATTAATTAAAACAAAAATTTGCATACTGACCACCGGCAAATCTCACGATCATAGAAGTATGCATATATGTGTACTGTATATATCTTGGATGGCCAGTCCTCCTCTGCACCTCGATCTCACATTCATTTCAAAAGAGCGCTACCTTACTTATACTAAAATACTTACTTATTACTTATACTAAAATACTTACTTATACTAAAATACTTACTTATTACTTATACTAAAATGGTGGCTCTACTGACGCATTCCTTCCAATAGATAACAATAGCGTAGGCGACATCTAATGTAAATATTTATGGGCATTAACTAAATCTAGATATCCCACCACGAAGAGAAAGTAGCTAGCTTAATAGCTATGTGATAAAAAAGTAATAATGTTAAAAATATATATAATTCAGTGTTAGTTTTTATCAAATCTACTTAGATATCTTAAAATTTTACAAGAAACCAAAGCTTGCTAATATAAAAAGCTCTCTGCAGTAACATTAGCTAAGCCAAAAAAAAAAAAAAGAAAAAAAAAAAAGAAAAACTGAGCTAACCATTTGACAAATTACCTCTGTAAAATCATTCTTAATCTAATCTTACAAATTCGATCTTGGCAAGGTATTCAGAATTATTAGTGAGTTAAGCTATCTATTCTACAGAGACATTAGCTAAGCTAACTGCATTAAAAGCTACATGATAAAATGAGTAATATGGAAATAGTTTTTACTCTCCCTTTCTAGCCAAACCTGTACAGTTTTTTAATTCTTTTGTTTTGTCTATACAATAAAAGTGACTTTAATGATTTTCAAGAACACTGAAGTACATATTTTAGAGTAAGCAAACATGTGTTCATTATTTTGTTGATTTTTTGTCAGACGTTTTGGCTGACTGAAGCTCACAAGCTACTTCTTAACATTCTCAGTATGACATACATTAATAACTGGGGGAAACAATTTGTCTTGCATGCTTAAAGAACCCCCTGTCTCTTTTCTTCGGCCATTTGCAGCCTTTCCTGGCATTTGATCTACAGTCACACTGTGCTGCTTTAGGCATATATCACTGCCACCGCTCTTCAACACTGGAGCCCTGACCTGTTTTGTGGTTTATAGAGCAGGCCTGGTTCTGCTCGATGAGCTCACACTGTCATCTCCATCCTGGGAGGTACTAAAGGTCCAAATATGAGTGTGTGTTTCAAGGCAGAGGTCAGTGAGCATAAACGTCAAACTTATACCACCCGTACCCTCATGCTGAACACGTGTGTATATGTGTAGAAAAGTGGATTAACAGGCACTTGCTTGAGTTTAAAATGCTAAAGCATTCAGAGTATTAAATAATATATTATGTGGTTACTAAGGTGTTCTAGGTTATTGCCATTGAGTTACTAGGTTTTCTGGGCAACCATGTGAAACAAATGGGGTGTTCTGAGTGGTTGTCAGGGTGTTTCTGAAGTTTCTGAAGTGTTGTCAGGGTGTTTCTGAAGTTGACAAATCACATAGAAGCAGTTGTAAGGGTATCACTACAGTGTTCTGGATAGCAACTAGGTGGATGCTATACAGTGAATAACCCACATAAAAGCAATTGGTTATTTTTGGTTGCCAAGGTGTTGCTATGCAGTTGATAATCGACATGGAAGCAACTGTTTAATTGTGGTTGCCAAGGTGTTGCTATGCAGGTGATAAAATACATGGAAATGACTGTTAGTCTTTTGATAGGGTGTTCAATGTCATCACCAAAGTGTTGCTATGGAGTTGATAAACCACATAAAAGTAACTTTAAGTGTGTTGCTAGCGGGTTCAAGGTGGTTGCCAAGGTGTTGCTATGCAGTTGAAAATCGACATGGAAGCAACTGTTTAATTGTGGTTGCCAAGGTGTTGCTATGCAGTTGAAAAAATAGATAAAAATGACTGTTAGTCTTTTGCTAGGGTGTTCAATATCGTTACCAAGGTGTTGCTATGCAGTTGATAAACCATATAAAAGTGACTTTTAGTGTGTTGCTAGGGTGTTCAAGGTGGTTGTTAAGGTGTTGCTATGCAGTTGATAATCGACATGGAAGCAACTGTTTAATTGTGGTTGCCAAGGTGTTGCTATGCAGGTGATAAAATACATGGAAATGACTTTTAGTCTATTGCTATGGTGTTTAATGTTGTTACCAAAGTGTTATGTAGTTGATAAACCACATAAAAGTAACTTTAGGTGTGTTGCCAGGGTGTTCAAGGTGGTTGTCAAGGTGTTGCTATGCAGTTGATAATCACACAACAATGTGTACACCTACTCATTGTACACATTCAATTTTACATTGTCCTGTTATTTTTTTGGGGGGAGTATGCTGTTGTATTTTGCGCTGTCTGTATTTTGCACTGTCATTGTACTTGCATTGTCTGCATTTTGCACTGTCATTGTACTTGCATTGTCTGTATTTTGCACTGTCTGCATTTTGCACTGTCTGGAGCCAGCACCTAAGCTTTCACTCATCATAGCATACATGCTGCTGATGATGTGACAATAAAAGTGATTTGATTTGATAATCGACATGGAAGCAACTGTTTAATTGTGGCTGCCAAGGTGTTGCTATGCAGTTGATAAACCCTATAAAAGTGACTTTTAGTGTGTTGCTAGGGTGTTCACAATGGTTGGCGAGGTGTTGCTATGCAGTTTATAATCGATATGGAAGCTGGTCCTTTTTACTGTGACCTTTTATGTGAAGCTGCTTTGACACAATCTACATTGTATAAGCGCTATACAAATAAAGGTGAATTGAATTGAACTGTTGTTTAATTGTGGTTGAAAATTTTCAGCTGAAAAAATAGATAAAAATTATTGTTAGTTTGTAGCTACGATGCTCAAGGTGTTCATATGTAGTTGATAAACCACATAGAAGTGACTGTTAGTGTGTTGCTAGGGTGTTCAAGGTGGTTACCAGGGTGTTGCTATGCAGGTACTAGGGTGTTATGTGAGTTGTTTTTTGATGTGATGGATTGAGGTTTTCTGAGGAGTTGTAGTTTGTTGCTACAGTATGTGGTTGCTGGGGTGTTTTGAATGGGTGCTAGGTTGTTTCTCTGTGGTCGTTAGTCTTTTATATGTATAAACAAACAAAATCAATCAAATTAAAGCACCAACCTTTTTAGATAATATAAAGAAAAATGTAAATTCAGTTGCACAGAGCGTAACAGTACTTCCTCAACAATCAGCATGATTTGAGGTAAACACTCTTACTGATGTCAAACACAGGTAGTCCTCAAATAACTTTTTAAGGAGCCTACTTTGTTTAAGATTTAAGGAGCCTGATTTACAGCACCAATGGAGTGTGAAACGACCAGCGTCCAGCAGCATTAACGCAGAGCTTCGGTCATAAAAGTGGCTGAGAGATGTTGAGAGGAAAAGCCCGAGTGGGTTTAAAAGGGCAAAGCTCTAATCTTTCGAGACAGGACGTGTGTCGCGGGCTTCCGTAGCTCCGCTTCGCTTTATTGTTGTTTATTGTTGGCCATAAACTCTTGATGATCTCTGAGCCTGTGCGTTCCTCATAAAATGTCATTTAGATCCCTCAGGAATGCAGGTCGGCATGTGGGATTTCCCTCATGGAGGTAAGAAGACACCTTTCAGTAGGACAGCTTTACAGCCCTCGCCCTCATCCCAGAAAAGCGGGATTTAAGCTGTCTCATGGATTCCATGGCTGTTTATCCTAGCGCTGTGTCGGCCTCCACTGATCCAGAACCAAGAGAGAGAGAGCGTTTGTGCGCTTGAAGAAAACATGAACAGGCTCAGATTGTTTACCTCCACGCATTGTTGCGCTGCTTTGTGTGTTTGTCAGTGTCTGGTTTTGCTCGACTGAATTTGTGGTCATTAGATGAAGTTTGGCTGTCCATGTTTGAATGAATTAAAGGAATTTAGCTGAATTAATTAAACAAATATGACAGGTTCAGTATTAGTAAACAGCATTTTTGCCAAAATGTTGATAACCATGAAATTAAATTCCACAGGTACTTACTGTGGACAGTCAACAGGCCCATGCTTACACTTTAAAAATTCTCATTACTTTATTGGAAAAGCCACAAGACATTCATTCATTAATTTTCCTTTGGCTTAGTCCCTTATTTATCAGAGGTCACCACAGCGGAATGAACCTCCAACTATTCCAGCATATGTTTTACGCAGCGGATGCTCTTCCAGTTGCAACCCAGTATTTGGAAACACCCGTACACACTCTCATTCATACTCACACTACAGAGAATTCATCCAATTCACCTATAGCGCATGTCTTTGGATTGTGGGGGAAACCGGAGCACCCGGAGGAAACCCATGTGAATATGGGGAAAACATGCAAACTCTACAGAGAAATGCCAACTGACCCTGCTGGAATAGCTCATTGCATGTTAGCATGTTAGATAGATAGCTTCTACTTCAGTATGTTAGCATGTTTTTGGATCACCCTCCACCCCAGCTCCACCTGTTTATAGTTCTGCTATGGGGATTACGTGTTTGTTATGTCTGCAGCAGCAGTGTGTTATGTTCTCAGATAACATGTATGTAAATAAAAGGGAAAAAAAGTCTTAGAAGCAAGCAGCAGATCTATGCTGCTAAGACCAAACACATAAACATGGCCATACACATATTTATTACTCTTATAAATCGCTCAGAGAGTTGCCATGATAGAATTATAGTAGTAGTAATTCATTCATTCATTTTCCCTTGGCTTAGTCCCATCATTCATCAGGGGTCGCCACAGTGGAATAAACCGGCAACTTATCCATCATTTCACAAGTTCACACTTGCAATAGTTTCAGAATAAAGCGTATTTGGCGTGCTGTCCGGGAAGAGGGCTCTGAGCTCGGGGAAGACACCCAAACTTGAGTTAGTCCTCTTATCAGGAAACAGAGAGGAATAGGGATTCGAGCGAAGTATCTAGCCCAGCCCCAGAACGCTCCCCTCGGGATTGTAATGCTTAAGAGGTGAGGTGACGGGGTGGTGGAGGGATGCTAAAGTCGTAAGATGCTGCAGGTAAGACAGCTTTGGTATATATAGGGGTTTGGTCAAGAACTGATTGGATAATAGAATAATTGTCAATGACGTATTTGATACTGAAACCTCTGCGCGTGCTCCTCCCGAAATTTGTTTATAAAACATCACGTTTTACACAACGGATGCCCTTCCAGCTGCAACCCAGTACTGGGAAACGTCTTTACGCACTCACTCACACACATACACTACAGCCAATTTAGTTTATTCAATTCACCTATAGCGCATGTCTTTGGAGGAAACCACGCGAACACTGGGAGAACTTGCAAACTCCACACAGAAGTGTCAACTGACCCAGCCAGGACTCGGACCAGAAAACTTCTTGCTGTGAGGTGACCACTGTGAAGTGTCCACTGAGCCACCATGTCACCCCTAGTAGTAGTAACATAAAATATAATTTTTGAATGAGATTGATTGGGTGTCAAGCTTATATATTGGAATGAATTGAATTTTGCATAACAAATGTTTTCATACAAATCAAATTCATACAGTATGAAACTGTCTGACAACTTGTGAAATACTTTTCCCATAAAATCAATTAGTTATTCAATTAACATCTTAGAAATGTAATTTTTGTACCCAAAAATGTGGATGAATTCATATAAACATGACAACGTGACAACTTTTAACGATAACATTTTCACATGAGATCGATTGAGCGTGTAATCTACATCTTGGAATTGAAATTCTGCTTATAATGCAATTTTGCATGTCTGCACTCTATTGGTGCTGACTGTACACTGTAAACTGTACACTGTTGTCATTACTAAAGATATTAAGTTAATATACAGTAACTTGACATTAAAATACCAAGTTTTGGCATCAAACTTAACAGGTGTGTTTAACTTACTCATTAGGCAGCAAAAAGTTCTCTGAACTCAACAATTTTAATTTCTCTAAACGATTCACCATGTCTCTGTTTAAAAAATATGGGTTGCACTTGAATTTCTGCCTTGACAACCGTGCAAATTGGTCAATATATCGTCACCTTAGAATTATAACATTTTATAACATTTATATTACATTTTGGTCAAAATTGAGTTATTGATATATTCTTATTAAATGACAACTTATTTACATTATGGGATGTTTTTTAACAAGTTGTTTACATTTTAAGACTTGTTATATATAAAACAAATGTTACACACATACTGTTTGCTATATGGAAAGCAAAAACTTTAAAGCTAAATATCTCAAAATCATTCAGAATGCAGATAGAACCTTATAATTCCAAGGTGACTATGACAAGGTGGTTATATGACATACGCTGGTCATTGTGTTTGTGATGCTGAATTTTGCTGAAGCGCAGCAGGAGAGAGACACTACCTGAACCCATCTGACAAAAGAGAAAAGTCAAATTAGTAAGTAGATATTTAAATGCTTATATACATTTTTCTTAATTTATATACATGCAGGGGCGACATGGTGGCGCAGTGAGTAGAAGGAATAAGGTCGCTAGATTTTATTAGCGACACAGCAGTAAGGTCGCTAGTTTGAGTCCCGGCTGGGCCAGTTGGCATATCTGTGTGGAGTTTGCATGTTCTCCCCGTGTTTGCATGGGTTTCCTCCAGGTGCTCCAGTTTCCCCCACAAGTCCATGTGCTATAGGTGAATTGAGTAAGCTAAATTGGGCTAACGACCCACTTGTAAAAATAAGATGTTATGAAACACCGACATGGTGTAGCTAAATGCATATATAGATGGCCCTAGGAGCAAGTAAGTAAGGAATATAAAAGCTGAAAAATTTGGAAGTTTGGTCTATTAGTCATTTGAAGTTGTCTGTACTTAAACTTTTAGTTTAATTAACATTTGTTTAACTCAGTTAATTGAGTTGTCGATTTCCTGTTACTCAAAAGAACATTTGAGTAGTCTTTACAGTGTATGAAATATTTTTGGACAAATCAAACATAAATTAGTCTCTCTTAAAATAGTTAAATAGTTACTTATTATGCTTTATTAACAAGATATTGTTTGCATGTTCAGTTTATATTGCATGACACTTTCAGTAGTTGATTACATTTAAAAAAATAAAAATAAAAAAAGAGCAAGAATTGTGGCTTAATGTGTCTGCGCATTGAATCAGGGAATACTGTATTAATTACTGTATTAATTGTTGTTTTACTCTCTATACTTGTCAATAGTTGTGTGTATTTTGTCAAATATGTTAATTTATCATTTGATTTATTCTGTGTATTCTAATCATCATGACCACCTAACGCTATAGACCCTAAAACTCTTTTGACATGTTCATTAAAACAACTTTACAGATCAAATAATTCACAAGTTTTAACCAACATATTTAATGTAAGCTAAAGCAAATGAAATGACGGAATCTAATGAATCTTTCTGTGTAAAAAAAATGAATTTATAAATGATGTTAACTGTAACTCATAATCCTCCTTAAACATGTTTTTATTCTTGTGATATTTATCAGCATCGAATACCTATGGATTCAGGGAGCCCATCTGACCGTTCTCACCTCTCCTTTGCTTTTAGTGTCAGAATGTCTGAAGTGCATGTCTGAATATGTTTATATTCAAAAGTTTGAAGTTTTTTCCCTCTCAGGTTTGATTTTAAAAGCTAAAAGTGACAGGATATTTTCCTGATCTCTGGATGTAGAACAGGGAGTATGTCATCAGATGGAGCTTAATGGTGATTTTATCTCGATCATTAGCAGGCAGGGAGTTTGTCTGTGTGTTTTTACCCGCATTCATCAATCTTTCAGGTCATTTTGGAACAGATTTGATAACGGAAATCGTAATAAGAGTCCTCGCATTTGTTTGACAGTAACATGATTGTCTACAGTATATTTACATTCTTGAGGGGAAGGAAGTAGATGGTAAAGTTTAGTTTAACGATTCAAAAGCCCGTCATTGATTAACGTGCATAAATGAAAGATTATTCTTCTGTCAGTGGTCATCAGAACAAAAAAAATGCTGTTTGAATATATCTCTGTTTGCTGATATTACTTGCTCAAAAGCAGGTAACAGCACATGACATAATCTGTCAGTTAATGCACTGAAGTGTAGATTAGCTGTGGTGTAAACAGCTTAGGCAGAGGTCTGGAAACCTCATCTCGTCTTGTGGGTTTAGGGTTTCAGTGGCCAGTTGTGCAGAGAAAATTAAAAAGCCATTAGTACTAATTAAGGTTAAATGACTAAAGTTTTTCGTAACTTAAGGATTTGCAAACAACTGCTGAGCTTTGCTGAAGTAGAATCTATCTATCTATCTATCTATCTATCTATCTATCTATCTATCTATCTATCTATCTATCTATCTATCTATCTATCTATCTATCTATCTATCTATCTATCTATCTATCTATCTATCTATCTATCTATCTATCTATCGATTCTGTCCTCTTATATCAGGGTCAAACTGCATAGTATTTTAGGTGTTAAATAAATGAAGAAATAGAATAACTTTTAATCATTATTATATTTTTGCATATTTGTGTTTGTTTATTCTTTTCATAGTTTTTTATTTATTAATTTAGAAATCCTGCTATACCTAGATCAAATAGTGGCAACAGTGTGGTTTACATTACAGCCTAAACTGTTTCTTTAGCAACCATAGAGACTGGTGTTCATTTATACTGTATATATACATAGAGTTAAATTCGAAATGATTGTCCCTTCTGTAATTTTTTTTATTGTTTTTCAAATATTATCCAAGTGAAGATTCACAGACCACAGACTTTATCACAGTATTTCATATTATACAATTTTGTCTTCTGGGCAAAGTCTTATTTCTTTTAGTTAGGCTGGAATATACTGTAAATAGTCAAAAAAATAAGGTCAATATTAATAGCCCCCTTAAAAAAATATTTGTTTTTAATTTGGAATAAAAAAAATTATTAAAATTTCATAGGATCGTTAATAATTTTGATTTCAATTGTGTGTGTGTGTTTATATATATAAATAGTATATATAAATAGTAGTCCTATGCAGAGGACTACAGTTTGATAAATATTGCAGCTGTTGGACAACATAATGTACTTTTGAGGATTTTTAGGCAATAGTTTACTTGTTTAGATTGCAACTATGCAGTTTATTTATAAGGATAATGCCTATTTTAAATATTCATAATTTCGGACATTCAGTGCGTTGGCAGCCAGCCTGTCATACTGAGCAGAGCAAAGACGGTTGACGTTCTGCCTCAAGATGGCGACAGAGACTGCATAATAAGTTCATAGGGGAGAAAAACAGCATTTTTTCAGCATACATTTCAAACTACAGCTAAACAAATCATTACAGAACAGGAAAGCGACAGTCTAATAAGAGAATAATTCAAATACTAGTTCTAAAGTAATGGTGAAGTAGTAACGGTTTCTGCTGTTCTGACGTCAGCTGCAGATGTGAATGAATGGCGGAAGAAAGTAGTTCCTCTTACAAAAGGGTTTTTGAGACTCTCCGTGTTTGATTTTCTTTTTTATATACACGATTATGCCATCAAACTGTTGCAAAAATGCTGTATCACACTTGTAGCAGTGCAATATGGCTGTATATCGTCACTGGTGGGACACTAAGGCATTAGGCCTGTGGCCTCTAGCCAACGCACGCCTCCCACCAGTGCTGATACAACCATTTTGCACTGCTACTCGTGTGATATTGCTCATATAACTCTTTATAAATAAAATCCCATATAAAGGAGCAGAATTCTCCTGTCATGAAGATTTAGCATTTTAGAGTTAATCAGGAATGCTGTGTCATAGCTGGAGTGTCAGACTGGAGAGCTGGCTTAAGGGTTTTGATTAAAATTTTACACTGGTAGTGTTTCCATTTCTAATGCATGCAGATCCCATGAGCAGTCGATCATGTCTACACACCTCCATTAACACTCAGAAAGGGAGATCTGCAATACTCCAGACATCATGAAGTCATCCACAGCTTTACTGTAGAGATGCTTTCAAGAAGAAGTGCAGGTCATAAACGAACTTGTATTGGATTAACTTAGACAATCTGTTCTGGGTTTTATTGTTTATTTTTTCTAATTTAGATGAACACACTTGCTGACAGCTGCAGGACTACAACACGCTGAATGACTGAAATCGAAGTCTCAAGTTTAAATTCGACAGGAGATGATGACTAATTGAGCTGAAAACAATATTATGTATTTCACACTAGTGAGACATTTATGACGCTCAAGGACAATCATTCAGAGTGATATCTGCTTATACCGATTCTGCCTTTTATAGCTTCTTTTAAAATAATGATTAATACTCATTTGAAATAATGATTACTTGAAAGGAAGGCAAATACATTATTCATGTATTTTAAAAAGCTATTTTAGAGTACAGTAGCTGGTCTCACCACAGATTAGTTGTTATAAAAGATTAGTAGCAGTGTGGTGCAGCAGTGTGGTTCTTACAAACATCAGTTTTCACAGCCTGATCTCACGAGAAACGTAAGTATTTTACGTTTTGTCAGTTTAGTGGCTAATTCGTACGAATTCGTACAAGTTCATTCAGACGAAATTGTACGATTTTAAAAAGGAGGCGTGGCACCTAACCCCACCCCTAAACCCAACCGTCATTGGGGGATGAGCAAATCGTACTAAATCTTACGAATTAGATCGTACGAATTCATACGAATTAGCCACTGAATCAAAAAGTTACGAATTGCCGTGAGATTGTGTTGGTTTTCATCATCATTTACACCCAATTCTACGTAATTTTACACAGGAGTTTTGATGAATTGAATGCATTTTCCTGCAGTCTTTTGATTTTCAGGATATTCATTTTTAGGCTAAAATTAATTATTGCTTTTATCTGCCAATATCGCTTATTAGTAGGGCCAGACAGAATCTGCATACATTTTTTGCTATTTCTGCGCAGAATTTTGTTAAAAATCTGCAGATTTTTGTGGAATTATTTTGGGAGTATCATAACTAAAACCTTAATATATGATTTAAAAAATAACACCTTTTTAACTTGTATTTAATGTTTACAATGCAAATCCAATTGGATCCACTTTATTTGGTAAACAAAGCAAGACTCTCATAAAGCAAGACTCTCATATAATATCTCTACTAAAAGACAGAAAATAGTACTTATTTATAATTAGTACTTATATTTTCATATTAGTCAATAATATTACAGAAATTAATTTAAAAACTGAATAAATATGAATTTACACACATTTACACAAGTAAATAAGCGAAATCAATGATGGGCTAAAAATCTGCGGAATTCTGCTTGCGCAGATTCCGTGTGGTCCTAGTTATTACCCAAGTAATATGCTTTTATTGACTGATACCGATTAGTGCTTTAATTGGCTGATAATATCACTAACCATAAATATTTATCGGCCAATGTAGATGATTGCATTTATTGACCAATTTATTGGCCAAAAAAAGCGATAATCAGTATCGGCCAAAGAAAGCAATATTAGTAAAATATTTTAGTTTTTAGTTATAAAACTAAAAAATATTAGTTTTATAATCAATATTCAGGTCAATCCAGCCATTACTGATTATTGATTTTATGGCCTGATACTGATTGTTGCAATTGTGATTATTGCTTTTATTGGTAGATACTCATTATTGCTTTTATCGGCCGATACCGATTATCGCTTTTGTTAACCATTTCTGATTTTTAATCTTAGCATTCAATACTGATTACTACTTTTATTGGTCAACCCAATTGTTGCTTTTATCGTCTGATATCGATTATTGCTTGTATTGGTTGATACCAATTACTGCTGTTATTTGCCGATAATTTGGCCAATACAACTTATTGCTTTTATCACATGGTACCGATTATTGCTTTTCTTGGCCAATTCTGATTATTAATCTTAGCATTCAATACTGATTACTGCTTTTACTGGTCAACCCAATTATTGCTTTTATCATCTAATACCGATTATTGTTATCTTTGGATGACACAGATTATTGCTCTTATTGTCCAAATCCAAATATTGCTTTTATCGGCCGATACCGATTAATGCTTTTCAAGAGTTTACACTTAGCTGATGATTTATCATAAGCTTGTTTGGCATGCTGTCCCAGGAGAGAGCCCTGAGCTCAAGGCATCCTCAAGCCCAGGGCTCCCTCCAGTTCGCAGAGTGAGGGGGAGCTTGAGCTAAGGTAGGTCTCAAAAACTCCTGATACAGATGATTGCTTTTATTGGATGATACAGATTATTATTTTAGTCGGTTGCTACTAACTATTGCATTTAACATCTGATACCGATGATTGCTGACCGATTATTGACCAGTACAGATTATTAGTTTTATTGGTCGATACCTATTGTTTTTATTGTCCAATATCAATTATTACTTTTATTGGCTGATACAGATGATTGCTTTTATTGGCAGATACTACCTATTGCTTTTATTGTCCGATACCGATTATTGCTTTTACTGGCTGATACTGATTATTGTTTTTATTGACCAACTCAGATGAATAATTTATCATTCAATACTGATTACTGCTTTTATTGGTCAACCCAATTATTGCTTTTATCATACCGATGATATTGCTTTATTTATAAGAGACAGATTATTGCTCTTATTGGCTGATATTATAAATTTTTTTAATGTCTGATACCCATTATTGCCCTCATTTGCCGATACAGATAATTGCTTTTATTAGATGATACAGATTACTATTTTTATTGGTTGATACTACCAATTGTTTTTATTGTCTGATAACAATTATTGCTTTCATTGGCCGATACAGATTATTACTTCTATTTTACTTAATTTTTTTTTTTTGATGATACAGATTACAATTTTTAATTATCCTATATTGATTATTGCTTTTATTGGCTGATGCAGATCATTATTTTTATTATCCAGTATGGATTATTACTTTTATTAGCCAATATTTCTTTCATTGTTCGATACCAATTATTGCTTTTAATGGCTGATACAGATGATTGCTTTCATTTGCCGATACTATCATTTTTTTTTGCCGGTATTACCTACTGCTTTCATCGTTGGATAACAATTGTTGTTTTTATTGGCCGATACAAACTATTAGGGATGTAACGATTCACTGTGAGCTGGTTGAAAATTGATTAAATATGTGACGATTCAAACCGGTTGAAATATTGAATAAATCGCAATATATGTTTGTTTAACTCACTTTACCTCACTTTCAGTGTTGCCAGATTGGGCGGTTCCCCGGCCAATTGGGCGGTTTTGAATTTGATTGTGCGGGTAAAAAATTACATAGTCTGGGCAGTTTCGAAACGGCGTGGCCCCCAAGCCCCAGACTCCCCAGTAAAGGAGTGTTCTCATCAGCAGGAAACATTGTAAACGTGCAAAAACCTCAGCTTATGCTGGAAAATATAGATATGCTGATATTTCTTTTTAAAAATGTAAAATACCAGCACAGTAAAATGTGCATAGTGTATGTGTGAGTGTGTATGGGTGTTTCCCAATGATGGGTTGCAGCTGGAAAGGGCATCCGTTGCGTAAAACATATGCTGGATAACTGTGGCGACCCAGATTAATAAAGGGACTAAGCTGAAAAGAAACTGAATGAATGAATACCAGCACTGTCACAGTTGTAGTTTGCTTATATTAATGAGTCTTTTTTTTTATTATTTGTTTTTAAAATAACCATTTAGTTATGACAGAAAATATATTATATTTAGCAAAAATGTGCAGCATTTAAGAGAAAAAAATGAAAGGGCTCTTCACCTTAAATTTGTCTCAAATAATTTTGTTAAAAAAATCGTGACTAAATCGTGAATCGTGAGATTAGTATCATGAATCGTATCGTACCGTGAGTCAGGTGAGTCGTTGCATCCCTACTAACTATTCCTTTTTTTTCAGTTGATATTGAGGATTGCTTTTATTGGTCGTTACTGTTTATTATTTTTATCAACTGATTTAAATGATTGCTTTTATTGGCTGATACAATTTTTTTCCTTTTAGTTTAGTTTTTGGCAACACCAATTGTATCTACCAATACTGATTATATACCAATTACACCAATACAACCATTTCAGGCACTGTGATGAAACAGCTGTAATGGCTGTAATGTACATAATAAGAAAACGTAAGTATTTTTTGACCGTGACTGGGTTTAAACCAATTGCGGGAAACCTCCATAACAAAAATACAACCCTTAAAAATAGTTTATTTGATGAATTCGCAAACCACCAGCCTCAAACACTCACATGCTGCCTCATTTCTACAGCTCACGTAATAATTCCTGTTCGGAGGCTCTCAGCGGCTGACATCTTGCTTATGTGATATTGAGTGAGTCTGTTTCTGGGTTTCCGTCACCCGATTCACGATTTACAGCTCGTAGGCATTCGCTTTGTGTGATTTAAAGGCGGACAAACTTCACACATTGGTTAGTTTACACTTACTTCCAATGACTAATGAAGCTGACGAAGCTCCTCTTTGTGGGAAGGAAGTATTTGTCTTGTGGTTAAAGAGAAAATCCTGCACAGGCACTAGTTGAAAGTGTTTATCTTCTAGTAAACGCCATGCATCACAAACAAGCACTTTGGGCTCAGGATGAAAAGCCGCGGGTTTGGATTTCAGCCAGAAAAGCTGAAGAGAAGCTGAAGTGAGGGAATGCCTGTGATCTTCAGGATGTAGAGAGAAACTGTCCTCCTTTATAAAGATGCATTTGCGTTAATTATGATTGGGCCTGTCAGATTGTGGCCTGAGAAGATATATAAAGGTCTTCCAGGAGATTTGTAGCATGGTTATGATAAGAAATGTAAAGTAAATCATACAGTGTTGTCATTATTTAACATCTTGACTAGAAGGTATTTTCTATCCTCCTCTTATCAAAATATTAGTGAATGTGTGTTAAAAAAAGTTTTGATCTATAGTAGATCATTTTAATGTCATTTTGATATAATTCCTTTTAAAGATTACAATTTTGTATTTCTATTATATTAAATAATAAATTTAATAAGAGTAATTTAAAAATAAATTCTGTAGTAATGCTTTTTAAGATCATATACACTCACCGGCCACTTTATTAGGAACACCTGTTCAATTGCTCGTTATTGCAAATTTCTAATCAGCCAATCACATGGCAGAAACTCAAAGCATTTAGGCATGTAGACATGGTCAAGACGATCTTCTACAGTTCAAACCGAGCATCAGTATGGGGAAGAAAGGTGATTTAAGTGACTTTGAACGTGGCATGGTTGTTGGTGCCAGATGGGCTGGTCTGAGTATTTCAGAAACTGATGATCTACTGGGATTTTCACACACAACCATCTCTAGGGTTTACAGAGAATTGTCCGAAAAAGAGAAAATATCCAGTGAGTGGCAGTTCTGTGGGCGCAAATGCCTTGTTGATGCCAAAGATCAGAGGAGAATGGCCAGACTGGTTCAAGCTGATAGAAAGGCAACAGTAACAACCGTTACAACAGAGGTATGCAAAGAGCATCTCTGAATGCACAACACATCGAACCTTGAAGCGAATGCGGTACAGCAGCAGAAGATCACGCCGGGTGCCACTTCTGTCAGCTAAGAACAGGAAACTGAGGTTACAATTCACACAGGCTCACCAAAATTGGACAATAGAAGATTGGAAAAACATTGCCTGGTCTGATGGGTGTCGATTTCTACTGCAACATCCGGATTATAGGGTCAGAATTTGGCATCAACAACATGAAAGCATGGATCCATCCTGCCTTGCATCAACAGTTCAGGCTGGTGGTGGTGCTGTAATGGTGTGGGGGATATTTTCTTGGCACACTTTGGGCTCATTAGTACCAATTGAGCATTTTGTCAATGCCACAGCCTACCTGAGTATTGTTGCTGACCATGTGCATCCCTTTATGACTACAGTGTACCCTTCCAGCAGGATAACACCCCATGTCATAAAGCACAAATCATCTCAGACTGGTTTCTTGAACATGACAATAAGTTCAATGTACTCAAATGGCCTCCACAGTCACCAGAGCGCAATCCAATAAAGCACCTTTGGGATGTGTTGGAAGGTGAGATTTCCATCATGGATGTGCAGCTGACAAATCTGCAGCAACTGCTAGATGCAGCAAAATCTCTGAGGAATATTTTCAGTACCTTGTTGAATCTATGCCATTAAGGATTAAGGCAGTTCTGAAGGTAAAACAGGGTCCATCCCGGTACTATTAACATGTACCTAATAAAGTGGCCGGTGAGTGTATATGTGCATTTAAAAATAATTGTTTTTCATTTTTTTATATTCATTATAAAAACAACAACAATTTGTCTCATGATTTCTAAAAAAAAATTTTCTTGAAAGTTTAATGCCTGAGGAATATATTCATTATTAAGAGTGAAATAAAACGAAATAAGGAAACTAATATTTAAAAAAAAAAACATTTTAAATGTCTAAAAATGTTGTATTTTACTCTTTTAGATAATTAATTAATAATTTAGATTTTTATTTTTATTTTGTGTTTCTCCTCTTCGATACATTAAAATAAATTCTTCCTGAAAGATTATAAATATAGTCAGTATTGGACGTTTTCATTTTCACATGCTCTTTATCGTGTCAGGTTGAGTTGTTATATGTCATTGGTGATTAAAATATAAAGTTTATGGATGAATAATGCCAAACTGTTTCAGATGTTTTAAACAAACAAGCTTTGAATGCTTTACAGACATTTTATCTGCTGCTTTGTAACATTTAGTGGTAGATTGAAAAAATATTTGGCTATTTAGATTGCAATTTATATATGTTGCAGAATTTATAGCCATGATAACAAATGATACATTTCAAAGTGTTATTTTGTGTCAAAGCTGTTTGCTTTTTCATCGGAAAATCTGCCAAAACGTGCAATCAGTTTTGCAGACAGAAACAGCGAACAGAGTCCTCGACCTCAAAGAGTCACTTCAGGACTTTATCACACTTTTGTAAACTGCATTTATTTTGTGTAGATACACCTTCATCAAACCACAAATGAGCTGCTCTTATTCGGGATATTCATGAACATGATCATTATTACTGTAAAAGGGCCACACATTGAATTTAAATTAGCTTGTAATTATGTTTTGTTTGCCATTTTTACATGCGCGTATTTAAAGTAAATGGTACCTTTTGTTTTAACCATTTAGTGTTTTGTTTAATTAGGTGTACCGAGCTTCTGTTTTCAGTTTTTGTTTTGATTTTGTTTGACATTTCTGGATCAGATGACTTTAGTTTTTTATGTGAGGGGTTTGTAAATTTTATCCTTTGCTCTCATTGTTATGAATTAAATTTGAAAAATTCAGTTTAATTTGTCTATTTTTACTATATAAACAATTTATATTGTGTGTGAAAAATATATGCTAGGCCAACACAATCTCATGCCAATTCGTAACTTTTTGATTTAGTAGCTAATTCGTGTGAATTCATACAGTCTCATTCATACAATTTAGCATGATTTTCTCATCAGTCTCCTTTTTAAAATCCTACATTTTCGTAAGATTTTATTCGTACGAATTTGCAACTAAAATGACAAGACATAAAATACTTGTGTTTCCCTGTGAGATCAGGCTAGCTAAGCCGATTGCAAACCTTATTTTGTTTAATTAATTTGTTTTACTAACAGTTTTGTTTTAAATAGCGACTGTACATTTGTTATACACAAAACAATAATGTTTTCCATGAAGTGCTTTGAAATTGGCATTTTATTTATTTGATGTTTGACAAAATTTCAACTGAAACATGAAGACAAGTCAGGACCAATAGTAGCTCCTCCCCTTTATATAAACAGCCAATTGTGTTTTGTTTATCACAGCTGCGCTGCAGCAAATGAATGCAAATGAAAAGCATTTTGAAGGAGGCGGGACATGTCAGATACTAGAGAGCATTCGATTGATCAGAAGATTTAAAGAGAAACTGATGTATGATGTCAAAAAAAGGAAAATTGATTTGTTTTGGCAGAAGTGTTGAAAACTGCAAGATTTGTATGTATTTAAATCTTCTGAATGCACATTTTATCCCTGATTTGGATCACACTAGCTTATAGATAACCTTAGTGCTAACATATTGATACTAACATCTAAAAAAATGTTTGAATTTCGTGGGCCCTTTAAATTACCGTAATGCTTTGAAAGTGTCATGGATTGGTCAGGCTCTCACGACCCCCACTCACGAAGATCACCATCACCTGACTTCTAATGAGCACACAGCTGCATCACATTCACGAGCACCAGATAAAAGCACAGCACTCCAGTCGCTCATTGTCCGGGCTCGTCTCGACGAAAGCGGACAACTGAGCGACCACTCAGCGTAGTCATCCTCAGCTAAAACACACGATTTACTTACCTGTTCTCTTTGTATTCCTCCTAGTCTTCCTGGTCCTCCCGAATCGTCCTGTCTTCCAGTCCTTCCAAGTCTGTGTCATCCTCTGTCAGCTGTATCTGGTGTGTGCTGTCCATCCTCGTGTATTCCTGTTACCCAGCCACGGAGGAAAAGACCCCAACATCATTCCTGATCCTCCTGGCTATCCTTCATGTGCTCCTTGTTGTCATTTAATAAACACCCTAACGTTTCCTTACCTCTGTCTCCTGTCCGCTTCATAACAGAAGCCCGGACCTATAACGACGACAACATGAGCACCCCCGATCACCTTCAAGAGCTGGTGGACCAGTTGAAGCGGATTCTACAGCCACCAGCTCCACTTTCCAACGCACCACCAGCACCGAGCACTTCCGCCTCCACAGTTTCTTCTTCGGCCCTTCCTTCCAGTCCCATGGCCCGACCAGCGCCCTACTCAGGCGGAGCGGGGGAGTGCAATGGTTTTCTGTTACAATGTTCCCTCATATTCGAAATGCAACCTTCTCTATATCCCACAGATAAGTCGAAGATCGCCTACATCGTATCTCTACTCTCTGGACCTGCACTTAAATGGGCTGAGACGATCTGGAACCAAGCCGGGCCGGTCATGAATTCCATCACTACCTTCACGGAGTATTTCAAAGAGGTGTTTGGACGTTCTGATGGGGAAGTAGCCGCTGGAGAGCAGCTGTATCATCTAAGCAAGGTACTCTATCTACACAGGAATATGCTCTCCGGTTTCGCACTCTAGCAGCTGCAAGTGGATGGAATGAGAGATCGTTGTTGACCACGTACCGGCTCGGCTTGGGACCCACTCTCCGAATCCAACTGGCCACATTAGATGATACAATGGGTCTGGAGAGATTCATCCAACATTCTCTCCGATGTTCCGATCGTCTCCGTTCCTATCAACAGGACACCATCACCCCCTCGTCTGCACTCCTCCAATCGCCTGAGTCAACAGCCTCTCCAGAACCAGAACCCATGATAATAGAGTCTGGAAGACTGACATCAGCGGAACGACAGAGGAGGCTGACCCGGGGTCTGTGTCTATACTGCGGTGTCAGTGGACACACCCGTATGGAGTGTCCCCTTCGTCCCATTCGGACTTCAGTGAGTGTATTCAGTACGAATATTGAACAATGTAAACCACTTACTACCACCGTACAAATAACTACTGCCTCTATTTCTCTCCTTGTCACAGCCCTCATCGACTCCGGGTCAGCAGGGAACTTCATCTCCCAATCCCTCTGTCGTCAACTCCACCTCCGTACTGAGGCGTCCTCGCATATATACCAGATACAACCGATAACCCAGTGCACTCGATCTTCGACCCGTATCCATCGACAATGCGAAGACATCCTTCTTCAAGTGGGGTTGTTACATCAAGAGAGGATTCAATTTCTGGTTCTGGAGGGTGCAAATATGGACATCATTCTAGGGCGCCCGTGGCTGGTGAAGCACGATCCCATCATCTCTTGGGGCACAGGAGAGATAAAGAAATGGGGATCTGGATGTACACCTGCCTGTTTTCCAAATCTCCCTCTTCAAGGTCGGAACCCCATTTCTTTGTTTGCAACATCGGTCGAGAGCCCTCCTGAGAAGCAGTCTATCCACATTCCTAAGGAGTACAGCTCCTTTCATGATGTCTTCTGCCCCAAGAGAGCTTCCCAGCTACCGCCGCATCGGCCATGGGACTGCGCGATCGACCTAGTTCCAGATGCCCAGTTGCCAAGAGGTAGGATCTACCCGCTCTCGCTTCCAGAGAATCAGGCAATGGAAGATTACATAAGGGAAGCTCTGAGTCAGGGGTACATACGTCACTCAAAATCACCAGCCGCCTCAAGCTTCTTCTTTGTGGCCAAGAAGGACGGAGGGCTGCGTCCATGCATCGACTACAGGGTCCTAAATAACGGTACAGTAAAATACCGATATCCCCTTCCTCTGGTACCAGCCGCTTTGGAACAGCTCCGAGAAGCTAAAGTCTTCACTAAATTGGACCTCCGCAGCGCGTATAATCTGATAAGAATACGTGAGGGGGACCAATGGAAGACAGCATTCGTGACCCCTACTGGCCACTATGAATATGAGGTCATGCCTTACGGTCTGGTCAACGCCCCCTCCGTATTCCAAAACTTCATTCATGAAGTCCTCCGGGAGTTTCTTCACCACTGTGTAATAGTGTACATAGATGACATCCTCATTTACTCCCGGAGTGAGGCCGAACATCGCCAACACGTTGCGGAGGTCCTACACACATTGAGAGAACATCACCTCTACCTCAAAGCGGAGAAATGCTCATTCCACCAGAAGTCGATTCATTTCTTGGGATACATCATTGACCAAACCGGTATACGTATGGATGGGAAGAAAATTGAGGCTGTTCTATCCTGGTCAGAACCCACTTCCATTAAGGAGCTCCAGAGGTTTCTTGGGTTTGCTAACTTTTATAGACGGTTTATCAAGGACTACAGCAGGATTACATCACCTCTCACTAATCTCCTCAAGGGTAAACCCAAAGGACTGGAGTGGACCAAAGAAGCAGCCGCAGCCTTCCGCCTTCTTAAGAAGGAGTTCACAAGGGCCCCACTCCTGACTCATCCTGACCCAAATCTTCCTTTCGTGGTGGAAGTGGACGCATCCACCACCGGCGTCGGGGCAGTATTATCTCAACATCATGATACACCGCCCCGACTGCATCCCTGTGCCTATTTCTCTCGGAAGTTGAGCCCGGCGGAGCAGAATTACAGCATAGGAGACAGGGAGCTTCTAGCAATCAAGCTAGCCTTGGAGGAGTGGCGTCACTGGTTGGAGGGAGCCAAACATCCGTTCCAGGTGATCACAGATCACAAAAACCTCCAATACATCAAAGAGGCCAAGAGACTATGTCCACGTCAAGCCAGATGGTCACTTTTCTTCTCACGTTTTGATTTCTCCATTTCCTATCGTCCAGGACCCAAGAATCTAAGAGCAGACGCTCTCTCTCGTTTACACGAGCATCACGATCATGAAGAACTCCCAACGAAGATTCTTCCCGAACACATCTCCATTTGTCCGATCACCTGGAACGCTCCTCCAGTCGTTGCCACTCCGGAAGCCCCTGCTCCGCCGGGATGCCCTCCTCATCGGCAGTTCATACCACCTGAACACCGGGTAGATCTGATCCACTCCTTACATACCTCGCTAGGCACTGGACATCCAGGGATCAACAATACTCTCTCGCTAGTATCCCAACGATTCTGGTGGCCAAACATGGCAAGGGATGTGAGGCAATATGTTCAGGGCTGTAAGGACTGTGCCCAATCCAAGAGCCCACGTCATCTACCCGCTGGAAAGCTCCATCCCTTGCCGATTCCGAACCGTCCCTGGTCACACCTAGGAGTGGACTTTATCACTGACCTCCCTTCGTCAGAAGGTAATACCTGTATTCTAGTCATAGTAGATAGATTCTCAAAGTTTGTCAAACTAATCCCTCTGAAAGGTCTTCCCACAGCCTTTGAAACTGCCGACAATATCTTTAATCAAGTCTTCAGGTCATTTGGTATTCCAGAAGATATTGTGTCGGACAGAGGTCCACAGTTCATCTCACGTCTATGGAAAGCCTTCTTCAAGCTCCTAGGTGTGGCCGTCAGCCTCTCTTCTGGATATCATCCCCAAACCAACGGGCAGACAGAGAGGAAGATTCAGGAGGTGGGACGGTTCCTGAGGACCTTCTGCAGTGGTCACCAGAACTCCTGGAGCCAGTATTTGGGCTGGGCAGAATATGCCCAAAATTCACTGCGGCAACCCTCCACCGGACTCACGCCATTCCAGTGCGTCCTGGGCTTCCAACCACCGCTCTTTCCCTGGGATGGCGAACCATCTGATGTCCCCGCAGTGGATCACTGGTTCCGGGAGAGCGAGAGAGTCTGGGACGAGGCTCATCAACATCTGCAGAGGGCAGTCCGTCGAAGCAAGGTAACCGCCGATAGGAGAAGGTCTGAAGAACCCAGATACACACCCGGACAAAAGGTGTGGCTATCCACCCGGGACATACGCATGCGACTGCCCTCTCGCAAGTTAAGTCCCCGATTTGTTGGTCCCTTCACCATCGTGGAACAGGTTAACCCCGTCACCTACAAACTACAATTACCCTCTCACTACCGTATTCACCCTACATTCCACGTATCACTCCTGAAACCCTATCACGATCCTGTTCTTCCCTCCACAGAGCCTGACCACGAAGAGGAACCCCCTCCTCCACTGCTCCTAGAAGAAGGAGCCGTCTACGCAGTGAAGGAGATCTTGCGTTCCCGACGTCGTGGTGGCCAGTTGGAGTACCTGGTGGACTGGGAAGGGTACGGCCCCGAAGAAAGGACATGGGTTCCCAGAGCTGATATTCTCGATCCTAGTCTCATGGTGGAGTTTCATGAGAGCCACCCTGAGTTCCCAGCGCCTAGAGGCAGAGGGAGACCACCACGGCGTCGGAGGTGTCGGCCCTCAGGAGCGGGCCCTGGGGAGGGGGGTACTGTCATGGATTGGTCAGGCTCTCACGACCCCCACTCACGAAGATCACCATCACCTGACTTCTAATGAGCACACAGCTGCATCACATTCACGAGCACCAGATAAAAGCACAGCACTCCAGTCGCTCATTGTCCGGGCTCGTCTCGACGAAAGCGGACAACTGAGCGACCACTCAGCGTAGTCATCCTCAGCTAAAACACACGATTTACTTACCTGTTCTCTTTGTATTCCTCCTAGTCTTCCTGGTCCTCCCGAATCGTCCTGTCTTCCAGTCCTTCCAAGTCTGTGTCATCCTCTGTCAGCTGTATCTGGTGTGTGCTGTCCATCCTCGTGTATTCCTGTTACCCAGCCACGGAGGAAAAGACCCCAACATCATTCCTGATCCTCCTGGCTATCCTTCATGTGCTCCTTGTTGTCATTTAATAAACACCCTAACGTTTCCTTACCTCTGTCTCCTGTCCGCTTCATAACAGAAAGCCTTCATGTCATTGTGTTTTTAAGCCATAAAATTAAAAAAGTGTTTCTATTAAGCACTCAAAAAAATAATAATTTCTGCGTCATCAAACTACTTATTTAAAATGAGCTGAACCAACACAATTCTTGAGTTTTTTTTAAGGGGCAATTTAATTGTTTTATGTTCAATCCACTTAAATTTGTAAAAAAACAGTTAAGTTAACTTAACTGTACACTAAAAATGCAGGGTTTCAAACAATGTTTTCATGTTGTCCCAACTCAAATCGATTAAGTTAACCTAACAAGTCAAAGTGGATTGAACATAAATGTCAGTATTCAATATGATATTGGTTTAGGATGTTGGCTGGATGTTGGATTTTGGTCACTTTCCAACACAACCTTAAATCACCAAAATATCAACGTCATTTCGCATCATTATTAGAAGTCAACATAACACTGTTCTTAGATGCTGGTGACCTAAATCTAACCTTATATTAATGTTGTGTCTGCTGGGGTGTTTATTATTATACTGTATACTGTAAAAATATAAGTTAATTAATAGAATTTTGTGATTCACAAGTGTTTTCTGTTTATTTACAGTTGTGAATTGTATTATGAGACCTTGATCTCTGCTATGTTGGCATTTGAAGTGTTTGAAAAGAAAATGATATGATGTGTAAGAAATAATATATAGAGAGAAATAAGTCTGTAAAATAATAGAAAATGTGCTGGCAGTTTTTCACAAGGTTATTGTACCATATTATACAACACCAACCCAGAAAATATATCACGTTAAACTGTTATAATGTTAATAAAATGCACTTTTTTAAACTTTTCCAGGTTAAAAGTTGGTAAATAAAAACATACATAATGGGGAAAAATAAAAACATGAATCACAAAATACGAAAAACTGCCAATTTACAGTTATTTTTAGTACATAAAAAGATAAAATACTATAAGAAGAAAAAACAGAAACATCAAACAGCATAGTGAGGTGTTTTTTAATCGATAAAAATCAATGGAAGTGAAGAAGTCTGGAGTCTATAAAGTTCTCACGTCAAAGAATAATGTCTGTATTCCTCATATATTTGCATCTCATATGAGTTTCTCTCACGTCTTTATATCAGACGTCTCTATTTGATTAGCGTCTCCTCGTCACTCACTGGATTGTGTTGTGGTTTTTGTGCTCTGACTGAGTGATGTGTGTGTTTTGGGACTCATGTTGAGAGCTTTTAACACTGCTCGCCCCATCGTCTTTTGTTTATTGCTTTTGGCCGTCTGCAAAAAAAGAAAAAAATGAACGTCTAAAATGTTGTACGGAAGTCTCCAAACTACACTTTCAGCCAATAACCGAAGGTGTTATGTGTAAAATTACAAGTTTAAACAGTTTAGATGGAGTGATCCAAAGGGAAGTGGTTTATTTTAAGGGTTTTTGACTGAATTGATTTGAATTTCGTGGCTTGCGGTCATTTTTTGTTCCTCATTAACGCCTCTGAAGCCTGTGTGTTTTGTATCTGTCATGAATAAAAGGAAATTAATTGGCTTACAGGTTTAGTTGGCAGTTAGTTGAGAATAATGTCATCGTGTCTTGTTTAAATGTGCGCATGAATGATGTGAACAATTATGACAAAGGGTTTCAGGTGCTTTAGAAACAATAAACTGTGAACAGTCGCAGTGAAGAAAGCAAGGGTCTGAATTCCTGACCATATATCCTGGAACTGTTTTTAACATTTAAGGCCTTTAGAGGAAGATATTTAATTTCTTTAATATCTATTTGGGCAGCACAGTGGCTCAGTGGTTAGCACTGTTGCCTAACCGTAAGATGGTCACTGCTTCGAGTCCCAGCTTGGCCAGTTTGCAATTCTCCCCGTGTTTGCGTGGGCTTCCACCGGGTGCTCCGGTTTCCCCCACAGTCCAAAGACATGCAGTATAGTTGAATTGAATAAACTAAATTGGCCATAGTGTATGAGTGTGTGTGGATGTGAGAGTGTATGGATGTTCCCCAGTACTGGGTTGCAGCTGGAAGGGCATCCGCTGCATAAAACATATGATGGAATAGTTGGGAGTTCATTTCGCTGTGGTGACCCCTAATAAATAAAGGGACTAAGTCGAAGGAAAATGTCTATTTAATAATGTATTATTAATGCAATTGTTTGTTTACGCAAACTGCTGTTTAGCAAATGTCGCTTTACTTTAGTTTTCTCAGTAAAAATTTAGAATAATGGCCTATTAGTTAATGTATTTATTAACATGCATTTACTAACTAAGTGTGAATAATCTTGTGCAGCATTTATTAATCATAGTTCAACATTAAATAATGCATTATTAACATCCAAAGTTGTGCTTGTTAACATTAGTTAATGCACTGCGAGTTAACATGAACTAACGTTATTTAAATGAAATGACATTACCTAATATGAATGAAGATTAATGAAAACAGTAATAAATGCATTACTGATTGTTTGTTCATGTTAGTGAATACATTAACTAATGGATCATTCTTTTAAAATGGTATACCGTTTTCTGTCCAAAAGGATAATCTTTTAGTCTTCAAATCTCTAAGGATTTAAGTTAATTTTGAGCAGATTCTGTTTTTCCTTTTGTTTGTTGTTGTTTTTTTTTTTGTAAATTTTGCAATTCTTTTTACATTTATGGATTTCTGTAATTTAATTTGATGCATTGTCCGTTTCCATTTTTGTTTTTTATTTGGTTTTGCTGGATTTTAAACCATTTTTAGTCAATTATGTGTAGCAACATTTATTATTATTATTTTTTTTTTTTTCATTTTGATTTTGGTAGTTCTTTTATTTCCCTTTTTTTCCCCTTTTATTGCAAAGAAGAATTTTATATAATTAGGTGTAGCTTTTTTGTTTTGTTTGGCATTTAAGGATATAGAAGTAGTTCTGTTTTATGATTTTTTTTTTGGGGGGGGGGGGGGGGTGGTTATGGTTTAAAGATTGTCAATTTTTTTGTTTGTTTATTCTTTGTATATTTGTATACTCCTCGCATCCTATTTTATTTTATGTTTTGCAATTTTTTGTAATTTTTTAAAATTAAATTAAAAATGCAATTTAATTGTAAGAACATAGGCCTTTTCTAAAAATGTAGCCTTATATACATTTCTGGAAAATTATGTAGCCAGAAGTATGTATGGCTGCATTTCGTCTTTAAAAGAACGGTTTCAGAAAGCGGGTAAGACAAAAACATAAGCCAAAAACTAAGCTCGACATAGCTCGACATGTACATAGGCAGTCTTAAGACACAGAGCAGAGTTGACGGGGTTCAAGTCCAGTGAAGAACGGTTCCAGAAACCAGGAAAGACAAAAGTAAAAAAAATAAATAAATAAACAAGTAAATAACAGGGTGAGAATGTGGTCAAATCTAAAAACGTGGTAAAAATCAGGCGAGGGCATTGCTTTTTCTGGATTGATTTTTAAAACTGTCGATAGGGTTTAGGGAAGTGGGTGGACGGGTCAATCGTGCTTTTTAAACACTATTGGTTGAGTTTAGGGAAGGAGGAGGGTGGGTCAGTAGATCAGTCAGTCAACAGCGGGTGGTGGATTTACATGTGAACAGCATGTACGAATGGCACTCACAAAAGAAATTTAAGATCTGAAAAAGTGTACACAACGGCCTCATGATTCGCAAAAAAGGTGCCTCCTAGGCCGTATTTGGCGTTTTCCAGAAATGTACAGTATACTGTATTTGTTTCTTTACTTTTTTTTGCAATGCTTTTAATGTTATACAAGTTTTATGTCATTTTATTTCACGCAGTTATGTGTGCGACTATTTGACTTATTCAATTAGCTTCCTTTTATTTTATTTATTTACCTTATTTACCTATCCTTTAAGGATAAATAAATACTAAAATTAATATTAATAAATATTTTGGGTCGCCAAAGTGGAATTAAGCACTTTGTTTTATCCTGTACTATTTAATAAATATTTTTTGTATTACTTAATTTAATAACTATTTTTTTTATTTATAGATATGTATTTTCATGCTAGCAATAATTTAATTTAACAACATTATATGAGATGTGACTCCAGTGGTGTTTAATGATCTCTAGATTTACAGATATACTGTAGATAGATCTAAATTTCAACAGTGTATATAAATTTATCTTGGAGCTCTATTTATCATAATCTTTGGCATTGATTCATTATTTCACATTTTAAGCTCAAATATGTTTTTTTTTTTAAGTTTAAAAGTTCAAATCATGTGAGCCAGAAGCAGAATTATGATTCATTGGCCTTCAAGCCTTCACTATTTGTCTGAACTCTCAATTGCTGTACACAATTGTGATCAATCAGACTCTGATTATAATCGCTCCGCCATGATGATCTACACCTGATATTGACATGAAAACACACTCCCTCAATATCTCGCCTTCCTGCTAAACTTTGAGGGTCTAAAGTTCAAGTAGGGTTGCTAAGTGTGAAGGAAGTGGAGAGTTCAGGTGCTTTTGATTACTTTGACATCTCATTATTATGCTAAAGCAGGAAAATAACCGAAACAATGTTTAAAACGAATACTCCCAGATTGCATTAGCAGCTGCTCTGTGGCTCCACTTTTGTTTCCTCTGCTCAACAAAGCCATATATCTTCATGCAATAGACGTCAATGCTGTTCACTCAACCCTTGATGATTTGCTTTACTGGGATTTCTGACTGATTTTGGCACAGAAGTCTTTGAAAATGTCATGTAGAGCGCCTGCATGTCAATATGTTTCAGCTTCACAAGCAATTAGCATCAAAGGTAATGTCTTAATGCATTGTTTTGTGTTTCTTAAATCTTGCTAACATTTATTAAGTTTAGTGTGTTGGAATTGCCAAACGAAAAAAAAAAGCTTTCTAAATTAGTTAATTTGTGGGACAAATTTTTATTTATGTTGCCTAGCCTGTTAGCATTGAAAAGAGTTACTGTGCTACAATGACAAACCCACAGAACTTTTGCAACTGTTAGCATGGTAAATTTAAGTAAGTTATAGGCTGTTTTCTGGTTCTCTACTAAGTTTCAATGAACAGTGAAGATTATGGGAGTAAAACAGAAACAGTAGTTAGTGCTTTAATGAATCAGTTTGTTTGGATTTGTGACTGACGTTTGACACTTGTAGCACAGAAATTTTCCAAAATGTAAGGTAGCGCACTAGAACATCAACATATTCCAGCTTTAACCTTTAGCATTAAAGTTGATGGTCTCCCTACTGAAAAAAACAGCTTAAACCAGTCTAAGCTGGTTGGCTGGTTTTAGCTGGTCGACCAGCCTGGTTTTAGAGGGGTTTTGGCCACTTCCAGGCCAATGACCAGTCCGGTGAAGAACGGTTACAGAAACCGGGAAAGACAAAAACAAATGTAAAAAAATTAAATAGACAAGTAAATAAAAGGGTGAGAATGTGGTAAAATCTGAAAACGTGGTAAAAATCAGGCGAGGGCTTTGATTTTTCTGGATTGCTATTCAAAACATTGCGGTTGGGTTTAAGGAAAGGGGTGGGCGGGTCAATCGGTGCTTTTGAAAACACTATTGATTAGGTTTAGGAAAGGAGGAGGGTAGGTCAGTTGATGGTCAGTTAGACAGTCATTCACTCAGTCGACAGTGGCCTCTAGTGGATTTACGTGAGAACAGCAGGCGTGAATGGCGCTTGCGAGAGAAATTTGAGATCTGAAAAAGCATACACAGCGGCCTCTGATGGATTCGAAAAAAACAAAAACTTAGGGGTGGGTAATCGAAATGAGCCTGGGTTGCATAAACCTGTAGGTAAATTCCTTCCCATGTGCTTTTCTACAAGAAATGCACACTCACATAATTTAATAGTCTAAACAAGATATGATATTTTTGATTTCAGAAAGCTCCTAACACAACCCTAACACGAAACCAATTACTAACCAAAGTGAAAGGCATGTTGTGTACAATTAATGTACAGAATATGCCCAATGTAATTTAATGGTAAGAAGTTAATATCTTATAGCCTTTGATATTTTAATTGTTTATTATTTTTTATGTCCATGAATAAATGAATTTCATTTGGTGAAACCCTAAACTGTTTTGTCCTTTTTTTGGTGCTGAGGAAACGTAAAATGTGGGTAGCCCATGAAATAAAACTTACACATTGATAAAAGTCTTATTTATTCCTCTATATTTGAAGTTCAAGTTGTTTTACTGTATTTATTAAATAATAAATAAAAACAATATATTAATTATGCTGAATATATATACGAATTGGTTGATAAAGCGTAAAATGAGTAGAAAGACTGTTTAAACGCAGGCGCCGTCATTAGCAGCAGGCTAACGCAGAAACTCCATTAAAAATACTGGGGTAAAATTAATTTCCATATTTTAAAGACATGCCACGGAAAAACTGAATTTAATTCAGTGCTTCTTGTTAATTCTGATACTCACTTTATATCGTATCTCAGCCAAGCAGTGAAGATTGTTATTTTTTAAAGAAATCAGATCTTAAACACAGCGATTTAGTATGAGATGACAACTAACCGGAAGCCCTGGGGCTGGCTGACTGAAATTAAAAGTCCGTGTGCATATACTCCATTGCTATTAGGGAATGATGTACGGAATGCGATGTTTAAGATAATCCTGTCTCTCTGTTTACATTACCGTCACTTTGGCACATATCCGATATATTTCCAAAAATGAATGAGGCCTTGGTTTACTGAGGTTTGCAGCTGATTTTTTGCATCTCAAAGCGGATGTCTAATTAATAGTCTTGATTTTTAAACATCCTGCTAACATTTATTAATTAAAGCATGTTGTGAGCCTAATGGAATTATGGTGTAGAAGAAGCCAAACAAAAGGAAAGATGTTTCCAATTAATTGTAAGACAAAGGTTTGTTTATGTTGGCTTGCCAGGTAGCATTGCGAAGAAATGCTTTGCTAGCCCTACAGTAACTTTGACTAACTTGCAGATGGACTTTTGTTACTATTAGTGTGATAAATCTGAGGTAAATCTGTGCCACAAAATGTCCTTTCTTGTCCATTGTTTCAGTATATTTTGAGAATAGAACAGTTGTACTGTATGTAGTTAAAGGTGCAACAAGCAACACTTTTAACGACACCATTGGACTGAATTAAAAAAAAAAACTCTGGCAGCCAATCAGCAGTAATGAACGTGTCTTGTAACTATAGCAGAGATATAAACAAAGTCATAATCAGTTATATACACATTTGTTTTGGTTTGTTTCCAGGGATTTGTGACCGATTTAGTCTTCCCTCATAACACAGAAATCTTCCAAAACGTCATGTAGCGCGCTAGTATGTACACATGCTTAAACTTCACTAACCATTTGCATGAAATCTGAAATCTAATTGATCGTTTTGTGTTTTTGACATCTTTATTCCTCTCAGGGTGTGGTGAACCCAGTGGAATTGTGGGTGTATAGGCAGCTGGACAAAAGGAATATATTTCCTAATTGTAGGCCAAAGGTTTGTTTACGTTGGCTAGCACATTAGCACTGAGAAGGAGAAGCTGTGCTAGTGCTACAGTAGCTTTGGCAAACCTGCAGAAGGGCTTTGTAAATGTTACCATGGTAAACATGAGTCACAAAACGTGCTTTCTGTTGAGTATCAGGGAGCAGAGAGTATTTTGCGTGTGCTGGTTGTCGCTCAGCCGTGTCCGTATGCAGTGATCTGGGTGGTATGAGATGAGGGTGAGCAGGCAGAGATCTGTTCTACGCAACTCCACATGCAGCGCACACAATACAGCTTCTGTCCGCCACATCTATACATCTCTGAAGGCATTTCGCCGCTGACTGCTAACGCTCTCCCTAACACGTAAACATCTCACAAGTAGGGGGAAGTTCATGTAGATCTGATGACATAACGATTGCTCCAGACAATTATTTTTGAACTGTGAGATTGTTTATACAATGGCGTGTTTACAAAATGGTGATGTCATGAGCATGTGTATTATGTATGAGTTTGACAACAATGGTGGACCACAGATGCCTATTGCACAAAATCGGTTTGGGTTTTCACCCCAGTAAGTTCGTGCTTAGTTTAAGCAAACTCTTTTTGCTTTTTTGCCGTTTTGGGTCTCAAGAAGATGAGTTGGTTTTTGCCACCATGGTAACTTATGCAACACTCTAACTTGCTCCAGAGCAGAGGAGTATTGCACAACAGTAAGATAAGGAATTTCCTTGGCTCAATTTAGCCTTGACTCAGTTGCCCAGAGTATAGGATGAATGTCCACCGGTTACATTAAAGACAAAGTGAACGATTTAATTTGTTAATACGTCTCACCTCATATGTTTCTGTTAATTCTCTAAATGAAAGTAATGGGAGTTCACAAATTGGTGTTCGAGAAGGACGTTTTTCAAACTGTTACCTGATTGGCTCACATCAGTTTTATCCGTACTTGCATCATTGATTCTGTAATCAATCCCACAGTCTGTTAACAAATGTCGCGAATGTGCACTTATCCTGGCTATCTACACTGGGCTTGACATAGAGACACGTTCTCATCCTGGATTAGCAAACGTGCAACAGACTAAGCCAGAAGGACCCAATACAACTAGGTCAAGCCACGCTTTTTTCCATTATCCTGGCTTTCTGGTTCCTCTTTTGTGCAATAGCCCTCAGGTTTTATTCTGAGTTTGAGATGGCAAACCCAAACATGACCAATCAGCTTTGAGTAAAGTAATAAATATTAACTTATATGCTACACTCTCAGCACACGTTTGAATCAACTAAACCTAAACTTAACCAGGGCAAACGTGTTTGGCTTTGTCAATGGTTGTTGCTGGATTGAATATGGTTACGGCCAGAAGTTAACAAGAATTAACAAGTTAATTAATTAATTTCCCATTTATTATATTTTATTAACGTCTACCACTGCCCCAACCTTAAACCCAACCGTCACAGTAATGTAAAATAGTAGTTGTACCGAGTATTATTTATGTTATTTATTAAATTACCTAATAAATTGTATTTTTAACACCTACCCCAAACTCAACCCTAAACCTAACTGTCACAGTAATGTAAAACAGTAGTTGTACAGAGTATTATTTATGTCAGGGGTCTCAAACTTGCGGCCTGCGGGAAGATAGTTTGTGGCCTTCGCCTTAATTTGAAAGTTTAATGTCAGTGCGGCCCGTGAGTTTGATATAAATGGCAATTTACAGTGTTGTGTGCGGAGGTGAACGAACCTACCAATCACGGTGGGGTATATGGCTTTCGGGGTCGGGACATCGGCTGGGCTTTTTGTGAAAGTTACAGCGGCGTTGCCATGGAGTGTTTTCTTCTACGCCTGGCTGGATGCCTCGTTTCCATTGGGCACATGCAGACATTCGTCCCAGTGCGCTTCATTCACATTTCAAAAAAAGTTTTTTAAGTTGCTGCCAAGTGGGACATTATACATAGATAAATGTGTATAAATCAGTGCTTAATTTGAGCCGGGTCTTGGCGGATCCTGTTCCGTGAAATGTCAGATATTTGTGTTTTGCTTTCTGGTATTTATTTTAATTGATTTGGCATTAACTTGTGCATGGCGAATATCTGCATGTGGGTGAGAAGTGAGAGAGAATGAGTGCAGCGAATACTGTGTGGATTGTGTGTACGCACATGCATGACAGTAATCACCATTCACAAGTTAAAGCAAAACTCACGTTTAACTATTGGTCCTAAACAATATTTGCAACCAATCATCTTTCTTACATTTACAATCACTCTCATTGGTTGGTGGTTATTGTTTCGCACGCAGTGAGCAGCGAAAATTAATAATGGCATAGTGGCCTACCTAAATCATATTTGTATTTTCAAAATAGCAAAGAGGCAGTCAAGCTCATTTTTTAAAAACCATGAGTAAATCTGATAATGAGCCTGATCAATAGAGATCTCAAGAAGCTGGAACTGCGTCTCTTATTGTACGAATTGCCGTGAGATTGTGTTTGCTAAACAGATGTGTTTTCAGTCTTGATTTGAACGTGCCTAATGTTGGAGCACATCTGATCATTTCTGGAAGCTGATTCCAGCAGTAAGGGTGACTGACTCTACACTCTATATTGAGTGATCTATTAGGTTTGTATTCAGTGAGCATATCTGCAATGTATTGAGGTCCTAGGCCATTTAGGGATTTATTGACTAGTAATACTTTAAAATCTATTCTGAATGTAACTGGGAGCTAGTGTAAACACCTGAGGACAGGTGTGATATGCTCTGATTTTCTGGTTCTGGTCAGAATCCTGGCAGCAGCGATCTGGATGAACTGCAACTGTCCGATTGTCTTTTTGGGAAGGCCAGTGAGGAGTCCATTGCAGTAATCCACCCTGCTGCTGATAAAACCATAAACAAGTTTCTCTAGGTCTTCACTGGAAACAAGGCATCTAATTCTTGCAATGTTTTTGAGATGGTAGTATGCTGATTTACGTACTGCTTTGACATGACTATTGAAACTCAGATCTGACTCCAAAATTGAAGCCAAGATTGAAGATTCTTTAAAAATATACCACACTCTTCCAGCTCAAAGGGCTCTTTATACTCTACATGAAAACATATAAATGTCTTTATATTTTATGAAGGGGTTTCCTCAGAAAGGGGTTATAATATTTGGGTGTCCTTGGCATACACTTTGAAAACCTTATTTTTTTTATTACACTTTGACATCGGTATGAGATTTTTGGCTAGCTTTCATAGTAAATCATGTTGTAAGCCAACACACACACACACACACACACACACACACACACACACACACACACACTGATGCAGACAGTTTTCTTATTGTTCATCAGAGACAATGAACACTGACAGTATCTCTAGTGGTTTCCGCTATATAGTCTGTAGGGGACTTTGTTTTTATCAAAAGATGCACTGTGAAATGCAAACAGAACTCAGGAAACACCCTATAGATGATCTAACCTGATGTCACTTTACAGTAGACAGTTTCAGTGTTGCGGATTTGCTAAATAACATGTATTTTGAGATGCTGGTAGACATATGTGTTCGCTCAGGGCCTGAGAAACACTCCTTCAGAAGGAAGATGATTTGAAAACCGTAGGCCTACAAAGCTCACCGTCTGTTCACATTTAAACCTTTGAGCTTTTTGAGGCTGAAGTCTCGGGAATAACTGTCTTGCTGTGGATTTGTCTGCATGGGTTTCGTCTCTTAGATGGTGCGACAGCTTTGAGATCCATCCAGGAGCGATTGTCAAGAGTCTGGCTTATGGATTCGTGGCTCTGACTCAAGTTCAGCGTTCATTCCACCTCTTGACTTTTCTCTTTGTGAGAAGATTGAGCATTTGGGGTGTGGAAAGCTGAACTCTCGACTTTTCCCTTTCTTGCAATTCATCAGTGACAGTTGCGTGTCTATGACAATGAAGATCTAGTTGAAAACATGCTACTTAAAATAAACATTACTGATACCAGACAGGTTTTGAATATATGTTTAGTTTTTAATCTGCTGTTTGATTGCTCTGGTGTTCTGTGGGTTTAATATGTTGTTTAGTTGCTTTGACATTCTGTGTGGTTGCCAGTGTGTTGCTAGGGTGTTCTGAGGCGTTTGTAAGGCATTGATTTTTTTTATATTTATGTTTATATTTCTGGGTGGTTGTCAGGGAGTGTCTTTGGCATTTTGATTGGATTACAGGTTGTTGCTATGAGGTTTCCAAGGTTGTTTGGATTCTTTTGGATTCTTGGTGGTTGCCAGGGTGTTTCCAGGCAGTTTTGAGTGATGTTTAATATGTTGTTTTGACATTCTGTGTGGTTTCCAGTGTGTTGCTAGGGTGTTCTGAGTGGTTTTGAGTGTTTTTTAATATAGGCATTGAGTGTTTTTTAATATGTTGTATGGTTGCTTTGGAGTTCTGGGTGGTTGTCAGAGTGTTGCTATGGAGCTGATAATCCCAAGGTTGTTGGCTGCTCTGATATACAGTATTAGGGAGTTGCCAGCGTGTACTGCATGTGTTTGGCATTTGAGGGATGCCAGGTTAATCCTATGAGGTTTCCAAGGTTGTTTGGATTCTGGGTGATTGACAGGGTGTTTCCGGGTTGTTTTGAGTGATGTTTATTATGTTATTTTTACATTCTGTGTGGTTGCCAGTGTGTTGCTAGTGGTTTGTTGTCATTGAGTGTTTTTAGTATGTTGTTTGGTTGCTTTTGAATTCTTTTGAGTGACTTTAAATATGTCGTTTTGTTGCTTTGACATTCTGGGTAGTCAGGGTGTTGGTATGGGGCTGCTAAGGTGTTCTGAGAGGGTTTTAGAAATGGTGTTTTTTTAAAGATTTTTTTTATATTTACATTTTTTGCTCTATTTGTTTGTCTGTATAGATTAAAAATTATGTAAATGTTTTATAAATGAAAAAGAGAAAAAATCATTTTAAAAATTATGCAAAACTACTTAATTAAACTTTTAAATTCTACTTTTTAGATTAATTTATTTTCATCTCTATTATATTATCAGGGCAGTTGTATAACCCTGACATTTTATGTTATGCCCCATAAAAATATTTTGAATTAAGTTTAAAACATTAATTTTCCCTTCCAAGTCATGGATGAAGTTTTTGTGTACTTTTAAATTAATTAGGCCTGCCACAATATAATTTTTTTGTTGTGTGATATATTTACAATAAATAATTTTATTGTCATTTTTAGGCCATTTTATGTCATTCATTATATATAATGCCAGTATAACCATAATGTAATGGTGATCTATTGCTTCCAGTTCTCCGCCATTTCCATAGGGACTCGGCACAAAGGATTTGACACGTAAAACCACAAACTTGCAATGTAACAGTTTACTTTTCATTTGTATCAAGATACATCAAAATCATAAAACAAACTTAAGAACTATTTACACCTTTTCAAGCTTCAATTTAAATACGGTTTCGAAGAACGGTCAAAAGACTGTCTACCATGAAGCCCCTTCCTTTTTTTAAATCTCTTTTCCTGTTTGCTTACGCATACATATGACGTATAACATTAGTTGACATACGAAACTTCATGTATGTAATATAATATCACAAAATATGCTAATCAAATGCTGTTTCAAATAACAATAACTATATATCTCAATACAAATATTATAATATTATAAAAAACATTTGACAAATTTCTTAGTGCTCTTTAGGACTCTAACAAATAGCATGCTAATACAAGTACACTTTTTCAAAGAACACAGCGGAATGAACCATAAACTATTCTAGTATATGTTTTACACAGTGGATGCCCTTCCAGCTGCAACCCAGTTCTGGGAAACACCTATACACTCTCACATTCACACACGCACTTGTACACCACGGCGAAATTAGTTAATTCAATTCACCTATAGCACATGTCTTTGGACTGTGGGGGAAACCGGAGCACCCAGAGGTTACGCCAACACGGTTAGAACATGCAAACTCCACACAATGCCAACTGACCCAGCTGAGACTTAAACCAGCGACTTTCTTGATGTGAAGCGACAGTGCTAGCCCCAGAACACAGTCTATTTTATTCTAAAAAATAATAACTTCAAACATAATAGTTTTAACAATTTAACAATTAGGCATTAGAATCGTAGTGCGAAAACATATATCCTACGATAAGTCGATATATTGACTATTGTGACAAGCCAAACAGAATTAACCAGAATATAAAGCAGCTATGAAATAATATTTTCCAGCTAAAGCTCTCAAAGGACATCGTAATTATCACTCGCAACCATGACCATCACTATAAATACATTATTGCTTCCTTGAGCACATGCGGTTCTTCCTGTACGCGACACAGTGGAAAACCAAACATTCACCAACTGACAATCAGCACATGATCCGACTCTCATTTACAGTAAATCACACATATGAGACTTTAATCATGCTGCGTTTCTTATGTTTTATGTCCCAGTCGACATATGTGTCAGAACAGTGTTTTTGGTCCGTCTCTGATTAATGCCAGTTAAAACAGCGGGATCCGACAAACTCGTATAAGGGGATTAAATGTTGACAGTGGAGACCTGAGAACTCCTGGCTCTCCAGAGTGGACGGAAGAACCTTTTCTTCAGTCTATAGCTGGCAGAAACCGTATCGTTGATTTGAGCTCATGCTAAATCCTCTCTCTTGAGACAAAGTTCGGCTCTATTCCTTTCTCCGCTCCTCCACGCTCTGATGATGGTGCGCACTGTAGCGTAAACTACACTGTATGCAGTTTCAGTGTTTGAGTTGGCAGCATGGATGAAACCTGCCTTCTGACTCCCTCAGGAAAGCCCACCTAATAGTTGAGGGAAAAAAGAGAAGCATCTGTGCAAAATAGCAGTTTGAGGAACTCCTGCTGAGATGACCAGCTTGGACCTGCTGGTTTTGAGCTTGTCTTGTTGGAGGACGCTGTCGATAGCAAAACCTGTTTCACATATCTTGTACTTGCAATATGTGAGTGTAGAATTGGCAGTAGAGTAGTCAAGACTGATTGAGTTTTAGGACAAGTTTTGATCCATTTCAAATGTTCTTGAATGTATTGACCTTAATTTGCAATGCGAAGTTTGCTATTTTGTGTGATTGTTTCAGAACTTCTAAATCAGTTGCCTACTGGAGAAATAAACAGGAATAACAAATGGCAGAAAACTGGCAAATTACTTATTCTACAAACAAATGTGTTTATAACTACACATACTAATAATACAATGAAAAAAACAGCAGTAGCAACAACAAGCTGTTTTTTTATGTCTAAAAATCAATGTAAGTGAATGAGACTAGAAGTCTGGAACCAACTGAGGTTTCAATGACTGAGGTTTCAAATGTCAGTTTGTACGTGAATAATAAGATCAAAACACTCACTGGCCATTTTGTTCAATAATCATTGATAGAGCAGCCTTCAGAATTGCCATAATTGAATGTGGCATTAATTTAACAAGGTGCCGAAAACCTGTCCATATTGACATTTATTATAACTGAGATTTATTGGCTGCACATTCATGATTTGTTCCAGCACATCCCAAATATGCTCTATTGGAGTCAAATCTGGTGTTGATGGTGTATATTTGAATATAGTGAACATCCTGTTCAAGAAACCAGTTTGAGATGGTTTGAGCTTTCTGCTATGGTGTGTTATCCTGCTTGAAGTTGCCTTCACAAGATGGACACATGGGCTGTTTCTCAATATGCGTTCTTCAGTGATCTTGCATCCTCGTGTTCTCATGTAACTTCATCATCAGCTGCCAAAGTTCAGTTGCAAAACTCAAGACCGCAACTTTCCGGATGTGTTCTTGATATCGAGGATGGACTGATGCAGACTTGAGTACCGAACTCACTCAAGAACTCCCAAAAGTCATTGCGACTGGATGTGGGAAGCACAGCATTTTGTATAGATTTATTATTAAGTTCAGAAATATTCAAAGTTCAAAGTTCACTTATTTACCTCAGGAGTTTCCCTAAATGAAACAGTGAAAGTAAACATTACCATGAAAATCTTAACAAAGGCATGTACACATTAAGGGTGTTTATTTGCTGAAATTCCTATTGGAATAAATAAAATCGTTTTTATTTGTGTTGAGCAACATATATTTGTAAGGTCTTTATGCATAGTATATATTGTGAAAAGGGGAAAAAACTGTAAGTCGTTGTATGAATGCTGTAATGTTTAAATAATTTTCCATTTAAAACACATGAAGGTCATGTGACCCTCAGGAAGAACGCAGCATCTCATTTCTCACAGGACATGTTCTCCGCTCTCGCGGTCTCCTGAGTTCGTTTTTCTAAGGTGACCTGGCAAGACTGGTCTACACAAGAACGCAAGTCCGTTCTCCGTGTTCCTGGAATTGAGAAACAGCCATGTTTTGACATAAAGACACTGATATGTTTGTCAGCAATGCTCAGGTAGGCTGTGATGTCTCAGAGATGCTCAGTTGGAATACTCAGTTGCAAAAATTATGCTTAAAAACAGATCAACAAGCAACAAGAACTGCTGATTCAAGGTAAGATGAGTAGTCCTGCGTTCATGTTGTTTATGACAAATTGTACCATCACAATGTTTCAGCAGAAACTAAAACTCATCAGTCGAGGGGCCTGTACAGTGAACCTGGATTGGCTGACTAGCCAGTCAATTGTCAGTTGTTTTCACCAATCTTGGGTTTTATGTAACATAAAGGCAACTTGACTTCAATCACTCTTTGTTACCATGGTATTATGGAGCTGAGCTGAGCTACCTTCATGGAACCTAAAACCTAGAATTAGTGCAAACTAAACTGAAACTTAACTGTCTAGCTAGTAACTCATCTAATCCGCCTGCATGGTACAGACTCCTGGCAAGCTTCTGTTGAATCTTCTGTTGTCCACTTTTGGTAAGTCCTTGTGAATTGTAGCCTCAGCGACACCGGTGTGGTCTTCAAGGTTCAGAGATGTTTTCTGAACCTTACAGTCTGGCTATTCTCCGCCACAGAACAGAGTTTTCCACCACAGAACTGTTGCTCAATTGATATTTACTTATTTTTAAACTACTTTCTCGAAACTTCGACATCCATAGTAGGAATAAAACATGCTGTGGAAGTCAATTGCTGTTTTTTTCCAACATTCTTCTTTCCAAGAATCTTCCTTTCTGTTCAACAGAAGAAAGAAACAAGTGGAGAATGAATAAACAACTGAAAAATTTTGATTTCCAGATAATCATCTTTAATGGACCATGCTGGTTACCTTTAAGTTTAGCGTTAGATCCGTGTTAATCTTAGATTTACAGAAATCCTCAGAAAACAAATGTCTAAACATAGCAGGAGTGTTCTGGAGATGTTCTGACAGTTTGCGGTCCTCTGTCTCCTGTGAAAACTGTTCATCGGAGGGCACATTTTTCCTATGTCAGCCTATTTTTGGGCCTCCTTGTGCCTCCCCACATCCATCTCTCCCCAGAGTGTCTAAGCCTCTTTCCCAGAGAAACCCAGTGCAGTTTTGCAAGAATATCCTTCATGATGAATACATGCCCATGGAAAAGCGGCCATCTTCAGTATATTCCCATAAAGCAGACGCATCCGAACAAGTGCATCCATCAGACTTTGCATCTGTAATGTGTAAGATCTGAACTGTGGGTTAATCTTAGTCACTTAAGGGTTTAAAGAGATTTACCGACCCTATAATGTCCGGTTTGCTGAAAATACCAAAATTAAAGCTTCGGAATAAAGATTTCTGCCAGTTTTATAGTTGATTTGTGAATTGTAAAGCAGCCTCAGTTGACTCAATGCCAATGTGAAATTCTCTAAAAGGTGGCGAGATGTTTTATGAAGCATCCTGATAGCCGTGGTAATTAAACCCCGCATCTTTTTGTGTTTAAGACTTCGTCTCCACAACTGCAGCGTAAATATGTCATGATGAATCACTCGGATTTGCGCTAATCAAAAGATTCTGCTCTGTATTTTCTCAAAAGAGACCAAAGATGGAAAGATTCCAAGCCTACATCTGTTCTGGAGCGTCTCCAAGGTGAGTTCATTCATGAAGGTATGCTAGTCCGAAACAGTGTTTTGTATCAAACTCGCGAATAGATACAGCATATTACACCCCTCATTAGCAGTGTTTATGAAGGCTAGTATTGTATTACTGATACGATAGGGATTTTTATGAATTTTGGCATGCAATTTGTCCCAAACCGGTTGTACTATGGACATGAAGGATACCACTTACCACGCACACTGTTGTAATGTTCCATTTTTAAGTAATCAGAATTATGAGATTTACCTGACAGGTGATAAAACATGAACATTAACACCCTAGCAACCACTCTGAAAACCCTAGCAACAACCTAAAAAAAAAATCACAAGATCTTAGCAACCACATAACAAACTTTTTGCGAAGTCCACAACACTTTAGCATTGAGTTTTGCTCCTGAAATTCTACTTAAATTTTCATTGAAATGTTTTTTTTTCTAATGCACAAGATATTGCTTCCACTACAACAAGGGTGCCCAAACTCAGTCCTGGACTGTGCCTGAAACCGCCTACTACTCAGTAGGTGCTGCATTTGAATTTAAACGTACTACTCAGCCGTTAGAAAAGTACGTTCTATACAGTATGAATGTGAAAAGTATGAATGGAATTCGGACGTACTACATTCACCATTTTGTCATGGTCACGTGACGTACCTGCGTCAATTGCGTCGCTTTGCTCCCATTCATGAATTCCCTCGCGGGGCATTATGGGATAGCGCAGCATGTATGGGATGCGCACTCCAGAATCTTGCCGGAAGTAATAAGTCTTCCGGGTACTTCTCGCATACTGATTTTCATATTCTACAGGTGTCCTGCAAAGTTCCAACCCCAATTAGACACACCTGAACCAGCTAATCAAGCTCTTTCTAGGTATACTTGAAACTTCCAGGCAGGTGTATTGATGGAAGTTGGAGCTAAACTATGCAGGACACCGGCCCTCCAGGACCGAGTTTGGACACCCCTGCACTACAACATGTGCCTGATTGTAATCCTAGTGCTTTCTTTCAATTTAACACTGGTAAAAGTTGCTTTTTGGTTTCCTTGTGGTACATTTACATGACAGTGATTTTCCTGTGATTTTTGCATTTTTTGATGTTAATCAAGATGCATACAGATGACAACATTGTCAAAGTAATTCCTGTTCATGCAAATCAGAAGAAAAAAAAACTAAATTCTGCATGGTGTCATGGTGCTTAGAGCAGTGGTTGGGAACCTATGGCTCGCAGGCCACATGTGGCTCTTTGTCCAAAAATATGTGACTCGAGCTGTCTCCCTTCAATAATATTTGATTACAGTTTAAAAAATTATAATCGTCACTCGAAATCAGTTTCCTTAAACGAATAATGGTTCAGTTAATTATAAAACGTGACGTTTCAAACAATGCGCGTGTGCGGCACTGTGAATGAATTTGAATCATGACACCAATGAAGAGCAAACAACTTACGTTTTGCGGTAACCTCGAGCACATAAATTCAAACAACATTCATGAGTGGTGATGGCAAAAAGAAAAAAATTCTAAGGAACATCGAAAGTTTCAAAATGAGTGAGCAGAAACATTTGCTTTTATTGAAAGCTCTAGTGTCTGCACTGTCTGATTTGCACAAAACGCAATTCCTTTTGCAAAATAAAATCTAATGTTACGAGACCTTTTGAAACCCACCAGCTCTTTCGGCCAGCTTTTTTCGAAAGCCAAAAGGAGTGTGAGGAGCTCCAACATAAACTGCAAACCTGACACAAACAGCTGCAGGTTTGGACAGGGGCATCTGGGAGGCAAAGGATGGCAAATATGTAAAGTCATGAATGCTAAGTACGGCAATTGAACTGTTTGTGGATTTTCCAAACAAGGACACAATAATTCATAAAATAAAAGACATGCCCCTGTGTGGCAGAACTGCATAACCGAACATGCTGTCAAGATGGCAAGTGAGATAGAGAGGGTGCAGCAGATCAGTGACATAATAGCAGCATTTATTTTGAGTTGGTTTGAGGCCAAAATTAAATTGTTGAATTATTTTCTTAATAATAGTAAAATCCGATTTTCCCATGCAATTTTTGTTCTTTAAAACTAGCCAAAATTAAAACGCTGCTGCATACTTTATTTTTGATTATTTTAAGTAACAATTACATTTAATATAATAGTAAAAAAAAAAAAAAATTTTATATATATATATATAAAATAACTTGCCTAATTACCCTAACCTGCCTAGTTAACACAATTAACCTAGTTAAGCCTATACTTTGCAAAATATCTATTCAAATATTATTTACTGTCATCATGGCAAAGATAAAAATAAATCAGTTATTAGAAAAGAGTTATCAAAACTATTTAGTTTAGAAATGTGTTGAAAAAATCTTCTCTTCCTTAAACAGAAATTGGGGAAAAAATAAACAGAGGGGCTAATAATTCTGACTTCAACTGTATATATCAATAATTCATTGAAGTCAATATATCATTTGGCTCTTTGCTGAAAAAAGTTTCCTGACCCCTGGCTTACAGATTATGGCATCATTTTCAAAAACATGAATTTTGAAACCTAATTTCCAATATTAGCATTTTCAGGCTCTCAAAACCCCATTATTGTTTAAATGAACAGCTGAGATTGAAAAAAGTATTGTTTTGTATTTTGTAAATGTATCCTACATAAACTGTTTTTTTCTTTTCATTTGCAGAGGATACAGAGTGACAAATCACTTCAATTTAATTTATGAAAAAGTTATAAATAAATATTGCAAGAAAATTCCTTCCACTCTAAAAAGTGCCTGTATAAACTTCAACCTTCCCTTCACCCCATTAGTAACTCAAGACTGATAAAACTTTCTTTTTGGACCCATTTTCATTTTTCTGTTTCCCATTTGTCTGCTTTTTTTGGAGAACTTTTAAGTCAACAAATTCTGTTTCATTCCATGTGTTTTTTCAACAGCATTATGTTTCCGCTTCAGGAGAGATCGACTGATACCATTGGGTTTGTAATGTAGCAAAGCGGCTCCTTTGCATAAACTTCAGTGCAGGAATGCATTCGGTAGTGCCGAGGCCACTGATACGAGCGCTGGCTGTGTAGTATCAGCACACGCTCTGAAGTCTGACGTTTTACAGAAACATATTGTTCTGACATTGTTCTTGCAGTGCCAGACCCACCTGATGGATCTGAGCTGGTATTTCTCTGGCTGCAAAACATATTGGACAGACCGCAGGAATAAAAACTCTCTCATAAAAGCTGCATAGCATGGAGTGTGAGAGAAAATAGCTGACAGACTCGAAGATTAATGACCATGTAATGGATGGATATTACAGTGCCGGAAATTTGAGCGATCTTGACTTTTATTTTCAGCAGAACTCATGCTCTCCATTAGGCCCCTTAGAACCTAATTTTCAAGTTTTTGCAGATGTATTGGATGTTTCCGAAAGTTTCAAGATTCATAAGCATGCAGCGACTTCGTCTAGGTATGCCATTCTTAGTTTAAATAGGAAAATTTATCTATTAATATTATTAATTCATTTTCAACTGTATTTCTGGGCCCGGGTCGAGAGGGCAGCAGTCTTAGGAGAGAACCCCAGACTTCCCTCTCCCCAGAAATTTCCTCCAGCTCCTCCAGGGGGATCCCGAGGTGTTTCCAGGCCAGCCAAGAGACATTGTCCCTCCAGCGTGTCCTGGGTCTTGCCCGAGGTCTCCTCCTGGTAGGACATGCCTGGAACACAACCCTAGGTAGGCATCCAGGAGACATCCGAAACAGGTGACCGAGCCACCTCAGCTGACTTCTCTAGATGTGGAGGAGCAGCGGCTCTACTCCGAGCTCCTCCCTGGTGATAGAGCTCCTGACCCTATCTATAAGGGTGCGCCCTGCCACCCAATGAAGAAAACTCATTTCGGCCGCTTGTATCAGTCATGATCCAAAGCTCTATTGTAAATCTGAATTATATTTATTTGCATGTGGGTTTTTCTGTGTTTTTAAGAAGTCTCGTATTAGTAAAATACATTTTAAAAAAACAATATTTATTTAAATTATCAATATTTTTTGCAAATTTTCTAATCACAAAAAGTATTTATATTTTAATAATTTGCCTTAATTGCTAGATACTTGCATCAAAAAAATAAGTAGATTGTTTTTACTGTGTTCGTATTGTATTGGACAACACTTCTGGTGCTAATGAGGTGAGATAAGGGTAGGGTTATGGACCGGTTTGGTGGAATGGGTTGGTTTAAGAGTGAGTTAGGGTGTAAAGATTGGGTTAACAGTGTAATTATAAATGTAATTTAAACTGCAGATAAAATGTAAAATATAAGTACAGTGTAAAAATATTTATGTACAAGGTAAGTACATTGTATCAAATGATCAATTTAAATGTAAGTACATAGTATTAAGTGGGACCAATGATTATTATGTATTATTTAGGTCACAATAATTTGATGGTGCGTTTGTTGAATTTAGGTTACATTGCATCTACATGCCAACTAATTCTCATAAGATTCTAAGTAAACACTTAGGTTGGGGTTAGGTTTAGTGTAAGTTGAAAAGTACTTGCAAAGTTTCTTATAGTCAGTTAAATGTCTGTTGAAGGAGCAGTATCAACAGATATTAAGCAGACAGTCTACTAATCCTCAAATGAACCATCAAAATAAAGTGTTACCAATTATTGTTATATTATATTGTTTAAGATTATTAAGATCTTCATTCACATATAATAATTTAAACCTTACCTTTTTTCAGTTAATTACATTTTTGCTCAATAAAAATATCAGTTTATTAAAAACAAAGACCCATTTGATTATAATTTTAAATATTATATCTATTATACTTATCTTTTAGGTTTTTGAAACTGTAAAATGAACATCATGAAAATTGAAATACTTTTTTTTGAAAAACTATAATTCTTTATCTGTCGCTTTTTCAAAAATGTGTGTGTGTATGTATATATATATATATATATATATATATATATATATATATATATATATATATATATATATATATATATATATATATCTTTTAAACTCCTAATTGTCTACATTTTATAATATACTGTTATTAAAATATATTATATAATTGTAATTATTTTTGACTTAAAAAAACCTAAAATAATATATAACTTATGTAATAAAAATCTGTTTCTTGTAACATTATAAATATCCTTACTGACTTACTGTTTTTTTTTGATCAAATATATTTTAAATAAATAAAATTCTGATTAAATATAACACTGAATTTTACATACACATTTTAAACTCATTCCCAATTGTGTACATTTTATAATATCATGTTATTAAAATATATAACATTATTTGTAATTAATTTGACTGACATAATATAATATTTATTAACTATGTTATATCAATTTATGTTTCTTTTAACATTATAATATCCTTACTGACTTACTGTTCTCTTTGGATTAATTACATTATAAATAAATAATATTCAGATTAAATATAAGACTGAATTGTACATATACATTTTAAACTTCCTAACTGTATACATTTAATATTATAGAGTTATTAAAATATATTACATTAATTGTAATAAATTTAACTTCCACATTATATTTAACTAGTTTATTATAAATTATACATTCTATTCTATTATAATTATCCTGACTTTCTTACTGTTCTCTTTTGATCAATTACAATTTAATCCAAAATAGTGGAGTAGTAGAGTAAATGGTAAAAACCTTATACTCCTCTGTGTCTGCAGGTGTAATCACGTTTTGCTCTGGAGGTGATGGAGAAGATGTGTGTTATCATGAGGAATGTCTGTGATGGTGCATGTCTTTTGTCCACATCCACACTCCCGTCATGAATCCTCACGAGTGTCAGTCTCTCGCTCAGATGAATGCGGAACGAGTGTGAGTTACTGCAGCTTTCCTGAGGCAGTGTTGACATGCAGTGGAGTTTGATGCAGTCCACACGTCTGGAGCTGTGCTGGATGAGCCTAATTCTACACTCACAGGCCTGAAACACAACAAAACACACAATCATCTGGAAACTCAAAGCTCTGCATGTGTTGTGAGAGTTTAGACAGCTGTGCTGAAGGAGCTCATCTGCTTTGGTCGTTGAAGTTGATGGACAGTTTGATTATGTCATGTTTCGATTGAAGCGAATCTAGATGTGCGACTATCCAAACAGTGGACTTTTGTTTTGTTTTTTCTTCATGGATGTACATCCTATGCTGTTTTTATATATTTATTTTTTATTTTGTGTGTAACAACAAAAAAGGACATTTTAAAAATAATATTTAGAAAATTTGATTATTAAAATACATATTTATTATAAAGACAAGATTGTATTAATAATATATTTTTAAGTATTATTATTATAATATAGTATATACAGTATGTTTTATATACAATATTTTCTCTCTCTATATATGAGCAATATCCCACAGTAGCAGTGCAATATGGCTGTATATGGGCACTGGTGGGAGGTGTGCATTTTTAGTGTCCCACAAGTGACAATATACAGCCATATCGCACTGCTACGAGTGTGATATTGCATTTATACAACAGTTCGACAGCATAATCGTATATATATAAAAAGAAAATCAAACACGGAGAGTCTAAAAATCCTTTTGCACAAGGAACTACTTTCTTCTGCCACCTCCTTCACATCTGCAGCTGACGTTAGAACAGCAGAAACTGTAGCTTAAAAACACGTCGCTTTAAAACTAGTATTTGAATGATTCTCTAGCATACTGTCTGCAGTGATGACAAAACTGATTATTTTGCTCACATTTTAAGATTATAAGGCTGAACGGCATGAAATGCCATTAGAGATTTAACGATTTCTTTGTTGTCAGGAGATCACAATAATAAACCCTGAAAAAGCAAAGCAAACGCTACCAGATTACTATGGTATAAATACAGCACTACAACATACAAAGGTGAAAGATCGACTTAGAATGTCACTTACCTGTTTTATAATGATTTGATCAGCTGTAGTTTTCAATACGAAATGAAAACACAGATTTTTTTTCTGTTATTAGGACTTAATAAGTCCTTATTATGTGGTTTCTGTCACCATCTTGTGGCACAACTGTCTTTACTCTACTCAGAAGTGCAGGCTGATGGCCGCAGACACGCTGAATCCAAATTGATAAATATTTTAAATTAGGCACTATCCTTATAAATAAACTGCATAGTTGCAATCTAAACAACTACAGTCTTGCCTAAAAGAGCCTCAAAAGTACATTATTTTGTCCAACAGCAGCAGTATTTGTCAAACTGTAGTGAGTTTATTAATCTGCTATCACTCTATGTGGGCGGAGTAATACACAACAGTGGAGAGGCTGTATAAGAGTGCTGTTAATGTAGAATAATAAATCAGATTCGAGAACCAGACAGAACTGTTGCATAAATGTATATCAGAGTCAAAAAAACTGTTATACATATATATATATATATATATATATATATATATATATATATATATATATATATATATATATTATCGAACTATTATTTAGGCATTAATATTTTAATGTTTATATTGAACAGATTTATGATTTATTTTATAATACACTGTTGTCGAAAGATAAAAAATGTAGCATTATGTATTTTATGAATTTCATTCATTCACTCATTTTCTTTTCGGCTTAGTCCCTTTATTAATCTGAGGTCACCTCAGCGGAATGAACCGCCAACTTATCCAGCATATGTTTTACGCAGCGGATGCCCATCCAGCTGCAACCCATCTCTGGGAAACATCCTTACAAACTCATTCACACTCATACACGACGGACAATTTAGCCTACCCAATTCACTTATATCACATGTTTTTTGGACTGTGGGGAAAACTGGAGCACCCGGAAGAAACCCACGCAAACATGGGGAGAACATGCAAACTCCACACAGAAATGCCAATTTACCCAGCCGGGGCTCGAACCAGCGACCTTCTTGAGGGATGTAAACAAAAACAATGGCATTTCCTGTTTTACATTTTTAATTTCTTTAGCTTCCAAGAATCCAAAAAGAGCCACACATTGCTTAATAATGTGATGATAGCTGTTTTAACATTAAGTTAAATTGAATTGCCTCTTGTTACAGTTATAAAATAGTTTAATAACTAGCAGGAAATGTTCATGGGCCAATGACATGACCTCATTGAAATGGTCTATTTTGCATTTTTTTAAATAAATATAACAAAATAATGATATATATTTTTTATGTTTAATATTTGTATTTATTTTGGTTCATGCACTACATATAAAAAAGCTTATAAAACAAATATATCGGGGAGGGAAAATGACCTGGTTCTTCATGTCCTCTGGGCAGCTTGAGATCAGTTGTTTTCATCTGACTGAAATGGACACTTATGATAACATTCTCTCTTCCCCTTCCTCTCCTCTCTCATTCATTCATACTTTCTCCTCTGCTGATGTTCATCACATGGCCAGAATCTGTGTTTACACAAGTAAAAGGCTCAGACAGGACTTGCCATCGCTAAAGAAGTGCCGGGACGTCCCGCCTGGCTTGTTTGTGTGGGCTGTCAGGCTCCCCCATCCCGGACCTGTAAAACATGGAGAAGCGGAGACAGAAGAGACAGAGATTAATCTGCGATACACAATTCAGTCTCACATATACCGTACATACAGAGCAAAAGACTCTTTAAACACTCATGCTAACGGCGTATCATACCTCATAGCCACTTACAAACCCACAGGATTTTATAAACACCATCACAGACACATACCAGAAAATAAATCACATTTCAATCATGTAATGTGGCATATTCTGAATAACAAGCGTCGACTGATATCAATGTCAAGCAAAAAAACTGCACACACATATTTGAATTGTGCTGTGTGCTGTGATATATATTAAGATATGATTATAATTTCACCAGATGATTTGAAGAGACTGCGATGATCAAGTCTTTTTCTATGCAGTGCATCTGCACAAAATATAATAATTTACAAGCATAAATAAATAGGAGGGAGCAATGATTGCTTTATGGTTTCCTGGGGAGGGTAACAGTATTCAAATATAGAAATTTCAAGAGTTCACACTTAGATAATGCTCGACTATGATAGCAGGTTTGGCATGCTGTCCCGGGAGAGAACCCTGAGCTCAGAGATAGATGAGCCCGAGGTTCCCGCCTGGTCAATGAGCATTAGGAGGGATACGATATCAGGTGTTTCTCGAGTGCCCCCTTTTTCTATGTATGTGTTAAGTGCTTGTGACTGTTTTACGATTCACTTATGTACATGTTTTTAGACTGTGGGAGGAAACCGGAGGACCCGGAGAAAACCCACGCAAACACAGGGAGAACATGCAAGCTCCACGCAGGGAGTGCCGACTGGCTCAATTAGAACTTGAACCTGTGGCCTTCTTACTGCAAGGCAGCAGTGCTAACCACTGAGCCACCGTGTTGCCCGATCATGAAAAAGGAGGAGGGAGAAGGGAAGGATGGGGGGGTTTCCAAAAACGAAGATAAGGAATGAAGTTTAGGCAGGATATTTATAGTAGTTTTAGAATGATCTGATAGGCTAGCTAATGATTAGCAATGAGGATCAGCTGTAGTCAATCATATCACGTGCTCCTCTCGAAATTAGTTTGTGAAACTTCACTGATCACTGAAATGTACAAAAAAAAAAAAAAACATGGTAATCATTGTATAAATAATATAAATTTATAAATTTGATACAACAATATAAAAATAACACTTTTATCTTTTAATCTTTAATAAATTATCTAGTCCTGCGATGTGACTATTGTGGATACACCCATTGCGATATCGATGCTAAAATGAAATACTGTTCAGCCGTAGTGCCAAATTAGACACGCGAGCACCTGTGTAGCGCATTTTTCACACATCACTAAATTTAAGCCGTTTATGCTGTAAAAAGCGATTAGTCCCTCTTCCACCCCAGCTCCACCTGTGTTTAGATCTGCTAAGGGGGTTACAAATATATTATGTTTGCAGCAGCAGCGTGTTATATTCTTAGACGGTACAGTATGTATGTGTATATACTGGCAGCAGCAGGTCTTTGTTCTTGCTCTGCCATAATAATCAAAGCAGCAGCAGCGTAGCAGATCTATGCCGGCAAGACCAAATACATCAACATTGCTAAATACATATTTATTACATATAAATCCAGAGAGCGTTCATGACAGAAGATACTTTACTTAAAAAAGTGACTAAACCTATTGCCCTAAAAATAGCAAGTTCACTTAGCTTAAAAACATGAGTAAACCCAATTATAACTCGAAACTATTGATCTGAATTAACTTAATTTATATAATTGTGCAGTTCATTTAATTAAAAATGTTAAGACAATAGGTTTACTCAATTTTTTTAAGTAGTCAACTTATCACTTTAAAAGCAATAGGTTTACTCGCTTTTAAAAGTAGTCCACATATTGCTTTTTGCAGTGTACAAGACAACAATATAGTAAAAAAATGAAAACATTTTTACCCTTCTGTAATAAGCTTCACAAATACAACAGTTTAAAAACAATTCATGTTTACGTATGTACACACAAATAGCCAAAGATGTTGTATTACACTAGATGTGAAAAATGCTAGGTTCCACATAATCAATTTGTGTTGGTCCGTTTGACGCAGAAGTATAAATCAGCCTATAGACAAAAAAAATAATACTTGGCTTCAAATAAGCGATTTGTGTTGGGATACAATGAAGGAATTAAAGGGTAAATAAAGCACTCAGTCAAGTTTACATTATTTTGTACATTGGGTTCCACTTTAATGAAAATATATTAAACAAACTGGATTAATGTAACCATTTAGCAGAAAACAGCAGTCAGGCAGCGTAATACAGAGAGTGGACCAAAGCGCATCAAATGATTGGTAATTAAAAGGGAAAAATAAAATAAATATATATATTTTATATTACACACACATCTGCTGCTTGTATTTGCACCAGCTCCACGTCCACAACTTCACGCTTTGGGTTAAATTAGGCTTTGCAGTCTCCATGTTAATCCATTATTTCCACTGTATTTGTTCAACTGAGGGAACGGAATCAACCCTGTGACAGCAGGCACAGCGATACTCCAAGATGGCGGCGCACTAGGTCTAAAAGCTATAGTAAAACATGCCGTTTTCTGCTAAATGGTTACATTAATCGAGTTTGTTTAATATATTTTCATTGAAGTGGAATCCAGTGTACAAAATAATGTAAACTTGACTGAGTGCTTCACTTCCCCTTTAAGTTAACTTATTAAATTTTACAAATTTAAGTAGATTGAACATAAAACAATTAACTTGTCCCCAAAAAAACCCTCAAGAATTAATACGAGTAATGTGAACAAACAGCAAACTTTTTTTTGAGTGTACAAAATGCTGGGTTCCACACAATCAATTTGAGTTGGGACATGAATTAAATTAATCTATTGGTTGTTACAAATTTAAGTGGATTGAACATAAAACTATTAAGTTGCCATCATTTTTCAAAATGTCTTATTTTTATCCAACAGAAGTAAGAAACAAACAGGTTTGGAACAAATCAAGGGGAAGAACATGATGATAGAACTATTGCTTTAAAAACTTCCTGTAGGCAAGTTTATATTTGGGAAATTTTTGGAAATAACCATCCTGCAACCAAGGTTATTATAGTTAACGAAAACGAACGAAAAAACGAAAACTAAAATGTAAAATAATTGTCGTTAACTGAAATAAAAATAAAAAAGAGTTTTTCAAAAAACTAGAACTAACTGAAACTGTATTGTGTACATACAAAACTAACTGAAACTAACTAAAATTATAGCAAAAACCTCCTTCGTATTTGTAAATGTATTTAATACATAATCTTACTGTGAGCCTTTTAGAAGTAAATCTATTTACTCCGCGCTGCAGGTGTTTGACCCGTACGGCACCTTAGAGTCAGTAGTCCTGCTGCCATTGGCCAGAACGAGCCGGTTCTTCTCCAGTCATCCTCGCTGTTGCTCCCGCGACAAAAACAACGAGTGGACATCACAGCAGCACGATGACAGCATTAAATACAGAGACTTACAACTATTACTTTAACACGTTTGCGCCCAATAATGGGTTTTATCTCTGTCTCGCGATCGCGAATGAATATTTTTAACCGGATCTTCTAAGTGAACCGGTTGAACTAGTTCACCTAATCGAACTGAATCATTTGAAATGATTCGCGTCTCCAGTAAGCACTCGTCTACAAACTACTTACATTTTAACAAGCCTAATACCCCCTCTAACTCTAAATAATCCAATATATACTGTTATTCAGTTATTAGAACAGTGACGTTACACTAAGATCAAATTTGTGAAGCCGTTAACCGATAAAACTGCGCATGCGTGATTCAGTGAACCGAGCACAAACAGTACATGACAGCCTGCTGTGACTGAACTAAACTTCAACAACTGCAGCGCGAATAAACAGGGCTTAAACGAGAGGATCTGGTGAAACGTAAGTTTATTTGATAAAATAAAATCGTAATGGAGTTTAAATAGATGAATCATGCTTCAGTTGGTTTGCAAACTTTACTGTAAGACATTTTTCAGATCATGGTGATGTTTTAATTGACTGAAAGTACTATTGCTGACTACATTATGTTGAGTCCCAACATCCGCGATAAAATCTGAATTTCCCATCACTACTGTGTATCTAACATCAGAATCAGCCTTGCACACATATTGTACTTAAGGCTGCTGTCTTGTGGGCTGTTGTATTTGAATTTGAGGATGGGTAGATGGTAGTGGTAGATGATAGTGTTGATGTGTCCTCTGAATACAGGTTTCAAAAAATGTATGGCTGAGTTTTTATTATACAATATTTATTCTGTTGATTTTGAATCTTGCACCTAACAAATATCCTTATTTAGAAAAAAAAAAAAAAAAAAAACCCTAAAACTAACACTGAAACTAATAAAAACTAAACTAAAACTAAGTCATTTCAAAATATAGAAACTAATAAAAACTGGTAAATCTCCCTCTAAAACTATTATAACCTTGCCTGCAACATGGGAGCATTATTTTGTGGTTGCAAAACATAAAACTTTAATAGAGCATTTTTGGCTCTTTATGAGAACTTGAATCTGACGTTAGGAAACTTTTTTTACATATTTGCTTGCTGGGTGTTACAATATTTTATTGTCAAGTGTAAAGGAGTTGTAAAATTTCTTTAAAAACATTATCAGCTTCCGTTTTTTTTTAAAAATACATTAATAATATCATTTTAACAAGAGAACATAAGTATACGCAAGTGTTTTCTATCACCAATGCAATTTCAAGAAGTTTTGACTTATTCTCCAGAAAATGTGCTAGTATGTATTAAAGGCAGATTTATATTTATGCCTGTTTATATTCACACATCCACTCATACTTTATCCAGCATGCCTGCCTCTCTGCGTGTTTCTTCGGTGGTCTCCTGTTTTGATCTTTTGTGAAGGTGCCGCAGCTCAGCGAACACAATCACCAATGTGCCGATAGTGGACGCTTCACTTCACTTCATACAAACAATCAAATAATCAAAGTCGGCCACACACAGGCCTGACATGAGGCTCCTTCAGCTGCTGCAGGATTCAGCTGAGCTTCAGGTTAGCTTTACTTCATGTCTATTGTGGCTAAGATACATCAGACAGAAGGTATATAAAAAATTATACATGGTTTGTTATTTATTTAGTTATTCATTCATTTTCCTTAGGCCTAGTCCCTGATTATTAGCCACCACAGCAGAATGAACCGCCAACTATTCCAGCGTATGTTTTATGCAGCAGATGCCCTTTCAGCCCCAACCCAGTACTGGGAAACACCCATACACACTTGCATTCACACACACATACACTACGGGCAACTTTGTTTACACAATTCACCTATAATGCATGTCTTTGAACTTTGGGGGAAACCGGAACACCCGGGGGAATTTTTTTAGTTAGTCATTTAGTAAAATTTGTATTTTAAAACTTTAATGTGAAACCCTATGCTGTAAAAAAAATTATATATCTGTAGAGTTTGTGGTAAAACATGGCAGCTGTGGTTGCAGGAATGTTAGTGTTTAAAAAATGGTAGGAACTTAAAATAAAAACTATGGTAAATTTCTGCATTTCATTAGTTTATTTTCATACACCAATGTTTTGAAGTACTAACAAATATTAACGTGTGGATGTGAAAGTCATATGATGAACCAACGCTAAAATATAAACATGAAAATGCATACAATTTTGTTTGACATGTAGTGGTATCTGGTTTGAGGTTAGCATCGCGAGCACAAAATAGTGTACAATGTCAACTCTGTTATTGTCAACTCTATTATCGTCAACTCTGTTATTGTTGAATATTTTTGTCAACTCTGCTATTGTCAACTCTGTTGTTGTCAACTGTTATTATCAACTCTGTTATTGTCAAATGTTTTTGTCAACTCAGTTATCGTTTACTGTTTTTGTCAAGTCTTTTATTGTTAACTCTGTTATAGTCAACTCTGTTATTGTGGACTGTTTTTGTCAACTCTGTTATTGTTGTCAACTCTATTATTGTTGATTGTTTTTGTCAGCTCTGCTATTGTCAACTCTGTTGTTGTAAACTCTGCTACTATCAACTCTGCTATTGTCAACTGTTGTTGTCAACTCTGTTATTGTCAACTCTGTTATTGTCAACTCTGTTTTCGTCAACTCTGCTATTGTCAACTCTGCTATTGTCAACTGTTATCATCAACTCTGTTATTGTCAACTCTGCTATAGTAAACTCTGCTACAATCAACTCTGCTATTGTCAACTGTTATCGTCAACTCTGTTATTGTCAACTCTGTCATTGTAAACTCTGCTAATATCAACTCTGCTATTGTCAACTGTTATCGTCAACTCTGTTATTGTAAACTCTGCTACTATCAACTCTGTTATTGTCAACTCTGCTATTGTCAACTGTTATCGTCAACTCTGCTATTGTAAACTCTGCTATTGTAAACTGTTATTATCAACTCAGCGGAGAAATTAAAATGGCCGTGCCCAACTGAGTCTGGTTTCTCTCAAAGTTTTTTTTCTTCACTTTCGCCAATTAGTAAAGTTTTTTTTCCCTCTCCGCTGTCGCCACTGGCTTGCATGGTTCGGGATCTGTAGAGCTGCGCATCGTTGGATTTGCTCTTCAGTGTTTGGACTCTCAGTAGTGATTATTAAACCACACCGAACTGAGCTAAACTGAACTGAATTTAAACACTACAAACTGAACTACACTGTTCCTATTTACTATGACCTTTTATGTGAAGCTGCTTTGACACAATCTACATTGTAAAAGTGCTATACAAATAAAGGTGAATTGAATTGTTATTGTCAACTCTGTTATTGTAAACTCTGCTATTGTCAACTCTGCTATTGTCAACTCTGCTATTGTAAACTCTGTTATTGTCAACTCTGCTATCATTTACTGTTTTTGTCAAGCTTTTTATTGTTAACCCTGTTATCGTCAACTCTGTTATTGTGTACTGTTTTTGTCAACTCTGTTATTGTCGACTGTTATTGTCAACACTATTATCATCAATTCTATTGTCGTCAACTCAATTGTCGTCATCTGTTATTGTTGAATGTTTTTGTCAACTCTGATATTGTCAACTCTTATCGTAAACTCTGTTATTGTAAACTCTGCTACTATCAACTCTGCTATTGTCAACCGTTATCGTCAACTCTGTTATTGTCAAATGTTTTTGTCAACTCAATTATTGTCAACTGTCATTATCAACTCTGTTATTGTCAACTCTGTTATTGTTGACTGCTTTTGTCAACTCTGTATTTGTCAACTGTTATCGCAACTCTGGTATTGTTAACTGTTTTTGTCAACTGTTATTGTCAACTCTGTTGTTGTCAACTCTGTTATTGTGAACTGTCATCGTCAACTTTGTTATTGTCAACTCTGTTATTGTCAACTCTGTTATTGTTGACTGCTTTTGTCAACTCTGTTGTTGTCAACGGTCATCGCAACTCTGCTATTGTTAACTGTTTTTGTCAACTGTTATTGTCAACTCTGTTGTTGTCAACTGTCATCATCAACTCTGTTATTGTAAATTCTGTTATCGTCAACTCTGTTATCGTCAACTGTTTTAGTCAAATCTGTTTGTGGTTTTATAGTTGAAAAATAAATTAACAATCAGTATCAATTTTAGGCAGCTTGATTTATATGACATTAATAAAAGATTCAGTTTACTGTAAATTATTTATTTGTTGTATATCATTCCAGTTTAAGTGAATAAATGGAAATTGCTACCTGCAATGTATCCGCAATTCTAGAATGAATCATAAGCGATTTTTACTTTGTGAGCAGTTTTTACCCAAAAAAGCTAAGTTCGACTATGCAAATTTAGCTACAACCACAAAACAAAAACATACAATTGCAGAGCCAAATTAAGATTAATTAGCCCTGCCACCTCAACATTTGTCAGTGATTTCCCAGCACGCCATCTTTATCCTGCACATGATTATTTCAGCTGTTGTTAACCTGGACGTCTTTATTTGAATAGTTGACCCTGTCTGCTGCTGCTTTCATTCACTGTCATTTGGCTCTGTCTCTGACTCTCTTACTCACTGAATTCTCCATCAGTTCCCACATTGTGAGCACGGGTCACTTGCCAAACTGTAAGCAGAAATAGTCGGGCCAGTTCACTGTGGCCCAGCAGGGTTGGAGACGTCCAGCCGAACACACGTCATGCTGAGCGTCTGGATAAAGGTCAATTCAGCTTTTAACATCTCACTAGCGCCACATATGGTGGGACAAGCGCGGTTTAAAACCTATTCAAAGAATGGGGGGAAAGCTGAATGTTTTTGGCTCTTTGTTGACAGAATGATGTAGTGTAACAATGAATAAAATTACTGTTTTACTTTAGTTTTCATAGGAACTTTTTTTTTGCATCATTTAAATGAGTTTTATTTTATGTTTTATTTATAAAGAAAAACGTATTAAATAAAAATGATCTGAACTTTATTTATTATGTAGATTTCTGCTATAATTGAGTAATTGAGGCATTTTATATCATAATTCTGATTTAATAACTATTTTGAGTTTACATCTCGCAATCTTATATTATTCTAGTGTTACGACCCTGGTCTAGGGTCAAGGCCGCAACATAAAAGAACACCCGACAAATAAAATTCACTTTTAATCACCCCTTTATATAGGGTCTCTTTATTTGTCTTTTTTTTCTTTTCTTTTTTTATCTCCAAGAAAAAAAAACATGAAGCCAAATACCTCGGGGTGAACCCACAGAACAATAATAAACAAAAATACACTAACTAAACACCCAAATGAAACTTACTACACCTAATAAAATAACAGAAATAAAAATACAAAATCTACACCTATCTCCCTGACTAACAAAAACACAGGTGAAAATATTTACAAAAAAGGAAAACCCCTACTGCCTCTTACCGTGTATATATTTACAATATTAACAAACACACAAACCAAAACAAAAATAATAGAAAGGGGAAACACAGATGGGTATACAACACAAAGTCAACACTACCACAACAGCACGAGAAATACAATCAACGAAAACAACTCAACAACAGGAATAACTTTATCAAATTCTCAACAACACGCCAACAAAACTCGCTCTCTCTCCCTACGTCCGTTGATCTCTTTTTAAAGGACGCCCTGGGTTACTTCCTCCAATCCCAGGGCACGTCGCCTACGTAATTAGGGCGGGGCCTGCAGGTGGAAAGAGGGAGAGAGAGAGAGACAAACACACACACACACACACACAAACAAACAAACACACCTGCCAACGCAACACTAGCTATACATATTTATTATTTTCCCCCAGAATTATACAATTTTGTTTTGTTATTCTGACTTTTTTTCATAGAAATTAAAATTTACATGTTGTGGTTAATTTTTTCCCCACAAAATACTAATTGTACATCCCGAAATTAAGATATTTTTCTAGAAAGTTCTAAATTTACATCCTGAAATTAGCATATTTTGCTAGAAAGATCTAAATTCACATCCTGAAATTAGCATATTTTTCTAGAGTTTTAAATGTACATCCCAAAATTAAGATATTTTTGTAGGAAATTCTAAATGTACATCCTGAAATTTAGATTTTTTTTTTCAGAGAAATTCTAAATTTACATCCTGAAATTAAGATATTTTTCTGCAAAATTCTAAATTTACGTCTTGAAATTAGCATATGTTTCTAGAAAGTTCTAAATGTACATCCTCTATTAAGATATTTTTCTAGAAAATTATAAATGTATATCCTGAAATTAAGATATTTTTGGAGAAAATTCTACATGTACATCCTGAAATTTGCATATTTTTCTAGAAAGTTCTAAATTTACATCCTGAAATTAATATATTTTTCTAGAAAAATCAAAATTTTTCATGTAATTTAATTTGCCATTAAGATTTTTTTTTTTGCAGAATTCTAAATCTTGCAAAAATCTGACAGTTTTCGAATTCGAAATCGTATTATACACACTTGTTTGCAATTATATTTCCCAAATTTACACCTTAATTTTTTTGTCCTAATTTTTTCTCAGATTTTGACATTTATTTTCATCTTGCATTTCTAAGTTTTGCCCTCAGAATTCTAATTTTCCATCTGCAAATACTATTTTACATTTAACAAATTTCTCAGAAACTGAGGCTTAGCAGGATATTTTAAGTAAAACTAAAACTTAGTTGCAAGTTTGGGACAAATATTGCAACAAATATGTTTACCAAAGCTGTATTAAAACAGACTAAATAAATATTAAACAATTCTAAAGATTCTGGGTTAGACTTTGACTAAAAAACATACAATTATTAATGTAATTTAAAAAAATGAGGCAGATAAAAACACAAAAGCATCTTTGTGAAGAAAAGAAGTTGATTTACATTTCTGCTTGATGAAGTCTGAGTGTGAGAACTGTGTGTGTTTGTATTTCAATGCTGGTTGCGAAGCTGCATTTCTCAGATGAATGAACATGAACTAATGCTATAGATAAGACTGCCGCACATAACATTTATGAAAGACTATATCATAATATGGATGCACCGTTATTAAACTATATCTTGTGTTTTAATATTTAATCAAACATTTACTTTTATGTCTATACTTCTGCCACACATCTGTATGCATATGTCTGTGAATGCGCTTAAAAAGTTGTGTGTTTATTATGCATTATAAACATCCGCTATATGTATGTAGGGGTCGAGGGGGGTCACAAATCCCCTATTAGTCTGTTTAATGGGTCGTGGTCCATGTAAATCTGTCCTGATGTATTTCATGCTACTTACAGAGAACAGAAGTTTGTATTTCATGCGTGTAGACATGTCTTATTTTAGATGCAATTTGTTGTCCATGTTTCAGTAAGGCCATTTCCAGCTGCGGAAACAGAGATCAGATATTATTAGTGTAACTGATTCAGAAGTGCTTGCAAGACACAAATATTTGACTCTAAATGGATCATAAATGGGTCAGTCTTAGTCAAACACAACATATACACATTTATTTGGTATTTCTTTACACAAGAATCGATAATTTTTAAAGTTGTTTCTGTATATTATTCATTTATTTGACACAATATTGAAAATACTTGCATTTAAATGATTGCATTTATGTTTCCTTTAAGTAAACACTTTGTACAGGGATTAAATTAACACTAAACACATAGTGTTGGAGGTAACGCATTACAAGTAACGCGAGTTATGTAATATTACTTTTATAAGTTAAGTAACGCATTACTTTTAAAAACTAAGTAATAATATTTGAGCTACTTTTTTGAAAATGTAACACGAGTTACTTTTTAGTTTAATAATTCGCTTTAAAAAAATTAATTGCTAAACAATGAACCAAGCAGTCAATGAGAGAATGCGTTCATTATTTTAAATGCATGGAAGAAAAGGAAAAGGGGATTGTCTCAAATGGACAGTGATTTTACTTAAGACAAATAGTACAAAGGAGCAAACACATTGCTTTAAACTTTCAATAATCTGTATATATGGCATGTATAGCTCTGAGGTCAGGAAGTTCTTAGATAACATTATCCTAAAAAACTTTTTATGTGTGAATGTGTACATGTTTTTAGAGGTGAAAGTGTAGGTTATACAAAGATCCACTATTAAAAGAGGAAAGAGAAAAAAAAATGAGTTCTAAAAGAGATCAAGCCTCAGCCAGGTATAAGAAAAAGTAACTCAAAAGTAACATAATGCATCACTTACCATAAAAAGTACACAAAAATATATATATTTTTTGCTTGTTCAAACTGCTTATTTAAAATAATAAATATAAATAAGTAAGTTGATAAATAAGTAAGTTAATAAATAAGTTGATTTAAAATAAGCTAAATCAACACAATTCTTGAGATTTCATTGGGACAACATAATTTTTTATGTTAAATTCACATAAATTTGTTAAAAGTGTTAGGTTAACTTAATCAATTTGTGTTGGGAAAGCATGAATGAATTGTGTGGAACCCTGCATTTTTTACAGTGTAACTAAGGAACGCAAGTAGTTATTTTTTAGGGAGTAATGCATTACATTCAAAAGTAACTTTCCCACAACACTGTAAATACATGTAAAAATACTGCTTGTTGTAATTTTTTTTTCTTTAATCAGAATAGCAGCCAGTTTGCATTACAGCTAAACCTAATAATATTAGTTGAACAGTTCTATATTTGTGTAAAATGAGCTTTTATTGAAATAAAAACATGCTTTACTACATCATGAAATTCATAAGAAATGTATGCACTTTCTGATTACTAATTTTGGGCAAATTTTCATCTTTTTCTGCAAGAATCTACACAATCAAACTCTGAGTTGTCAAAGATTTCACAATTTTATATAACAGGTCATAAAATGAATTATTTCATCATTTTCATTTCCTCACACAAAGTTTCGCTAATGTGGCAGTGAATTTACACCATTATATACTGTGACAGATCTCCTTTAATAATATTAATGTTTTGTTTCCAAGGTGATTCAAGCTGAATTTCTCTCTCATCATCAATATTTTGAGTTTTTGAGTGAAGATTAAAAAAAATCAAACGTGAGTGTAGAAAAAAAAAAACGGTAAGTGTGACTCTTTTCTTTATAAGTTCATATCCAATAATTCAAGAATCACAAGGAGAAAAAAATCTGAATTTAGTCTATATCATTTTGGGAACATTCAATTTTAGATTTAGTTTTTTCGCAACCACAAAATAATGTTTCAGAATGATGAATGCTTCAAATGAAGTTGTTTTTAAGTTAACCTAAATAATTAAAGAAGTTAAAAACATAAAAAAACGTTATAGCAGAATGTTGTGAGGGTTATTTTGTAAACACTGCAATTCTACCTTTCTTCTATGGAATTTTGAGAAAGAATTAGGGTTGCAAATACAAAAAAAGCTAATAAAAATTGTTAAGATAAGATAATAACAAGAGAGAACTACGAAAAAGTCATATTTTGGAGTTTATATCTCACAGTTCTTACCTTTTTTCTATTAAATTGCAGGTGCAAAATATTTCTGAGAAAATTAGAGCAAGTCCATGCAAATGTCAACCTTGCCATGCCATGAAAAAATAAAATAAATTAAAATCAATAATTATGTTCAATAGAGAGCTTATCCTTTTGATTAGCATTTTTTATTTTGGGTTGTACAGTTTAGTTCACAGAATTTCTACAAAGTATGTTGTGTACTGTAATCTCGCTAACTTTTTTGTTCACATCCATAACACGTTTATTTTCCTAATTTAAAATCTAAAAAAATGTTTACAGATTTATATTTTTCTGATCACATAACTCTGTGGTTAGTTGTTTGGAAAATCTAAACAGATGTTTCAATTTAATGTTACCATATACTTTACACAATGAATTTGGAGCTCAATGAACGCTGGAATTGCCAGTCAAAAGTCATTTAATTAGTTAGTTAAATAATAATACAAATAACTCAACATTTTATGTCATTTGCTGAAAATTCCCTGGTATTTGTGTGGCTGGCAGTCTTTGCTGAATCCTGAGAAAGATCTTCCTGTGTTATTATAACTGGTATTTGTCATAAATCAGCATTGAAGCCTTTCATTGACCCGTGACTGAGTCCAATATAACTGAGATTTACCCACCAGGCTGTCCAGCAAACAGTCTCAGGCAGGGACGCGCTGTGTCAGTGATCCCATGAATTCTTTTGCGCTGGGCACAAGGTTATGCATCAAATCTATTGACTCTGGCACTACTTGAAGAGGAACACGTTTATACAAATAATTAAAGCCAGCACCAATTTACAACCCATGTTCAGGCTGGAGAGACCAAACAAGATGGTAATTTATTCCACATGTCGCTATCAGGCTTGAAATTGGGTGTTATGTGATTGCGGTTTTTATGCTCTAAAACTAAATAAAATGTTTGATAGCCAGAACACATTAGCCAAGTACAACAAATAAAATCTACAAGAGATCCCTTATAACCTTTTACATTATGAACTTATATTAGAAATAAAACCAGTTAACTATGGTGGCCAAAAATTAAACCTTGTTTTGCAACACTGAACGTTGAACCACAGTTGTAGTAAAGCTTGCAATACACATGTCAATTTGCCAAAAGAATACATTATATTATCGATAGTAAAAGTGTAATAATACAGACATTTTCACAACAAGTATGTATATAAAAATATGTTATATCAGTGTCCTTAAACTGAATAAAATATCTGAAAATATATGTCTAATATCTAATGTATCCAAAATACTTTACCTGCAATACAAATCAAAATTACAGCTAGACAGATTCATTACGAATTTAGGACAGATCTGCAACTCTGAGTTCAATAAAGTAGCCTTTATGAATTTTGTTTATATATATATATATATATATATATATATATATATATATATATATATATATATATATATATATACATATATATAAATAAATAAACCTTTTAGATGGCATGTAACTTTAGTAGACTTGCTATTTGCTTGTTAGCAATTGCTATGCTCCATGTAGGCTACAAAGAGGATGTTAACGTTAGTCCATACAGTAAATATTAATTTTATCATGCAGATAATAATATAAACTAGTTGATTTAATGTTTAAAAACCGTATTTGTTCATAAATTATAAGTTAGCTAAGTAAATTCAGTCTCACCTGAGTCTTATGGCTCTTTGGGCTCTGAGGTGGGAAACTCGTCGTTGAGTCAAAATACACAAACATAAGGGCAGTTTACTCGTTTTCCAAATATTTAGGTTCGTGTTACTTGACCAGTTATTTATTTAGCGTAAGAAATGTCACTAATTAAGTAGGCTAATAATCATTCTACAAACAAAATAGAACAATGTCTAAGCAAAATTTCAAATTTACCAATGTTTTTTATATTGAAAAAATTATAACGTTTTACTTATTTATATATACCTGAATATAAATTGTAGGTGTCTAAATCTATAACTACTAATAATTATGTTTTTTAATAATATTAGGTTTGCTCATCAAGATGGTTTAGCGGCCTGATTTGATTGCCAACAGTGACATCTAGCGGTTGGTTTGAGTACCGAACGAAACAATTTATTTTGTATTTTTATTAAAGCATATACCTGACAAGCATGCAGGATTATATAATAACATATGTAACAGTCATACAAAACTTAGTAATGCAGAACATAAATTAAATAAAAAATACAACATTATATATATGTATATATATATGGGGGGTTCCATCATATTTAAATTAGAGTGACAGATCTTTTTTTTTTTTTCATTATTAGAGAGGTTTTTATAGAATTGAATTGAATTATAGCCTTGTTTCTTGTAATTGAGGTCAAAGAATTATAAAATATTTTTAAACCTTTACAGAAAAAATTAAAGGAGGGAGTAATAAACATAACTTTTGCTTTGTAATTTTATCAACTTCAAAGTGTATCATAGCCAGTTTTACAATTCAAAAAAAGAATCATGTATTCGTCAAAGTCAATTATTTTGTAAAATGAATCAAAAATCAACCCTGAAACCTGTTTCCAAAGATCATCAGAAAATGTACAAGTACAAAATAGATGTAAAAGACTTCAGGCTCAGTGTTTCAAAAAGAACATTGTGGGGAAATGTCTTTTTTTAAACGTAATACGTAATAATAAATATATTGCAGAGATAGGACCTGTGTAATATTTTAAAATGAATTTATTTTACCTTATTTGGGAGTAAAAACTTTTTGTTGACCAAACATCATCTATAAAAGGTAAAGGAGATATTGTTTGCATTTCAAAATGGCATTCGGGAAACAACTACTATCTTGAATTAGACATTTTCTGATATGGAAGTTATTACAGTTTTTATCTAAGATGCTGATACCACCAAGTACAGTTTTTGGAAATTGCTTTAAAATTGAGTTTTAAGTAAGATGAATTTTCATTAAGTAAAGCAGTTTATTAGAGATGCTTTTCACATTATAATCATTATGCAAAAAATAAATAAATAAATAAATAATTTCCTGATGAGTATAAATCTCATCACTGCTGTTTAGTAAATCTGAGACAAAAATAATTCCCTTGTCAAACCAATCTTTTTTAAATATACTTTTGTTTTAACGCAGCAGATGTTGATTAATCCATAGAATGCACGTATGTGGAGAAAAGTTATGTTTAAAGGCAATTTTCCATGCTTCTATTGATTGCTTATGAAGTTTGATAATTACATTTGTAATCAGGAAAGCAAAAAGTTTAATCCACACATAACACTATGCTAATGGTAGATTAATAATTAAATCAGTTTAGTAGTAAAAGTTCTTAAATTATTATATTGTGTGCAAATAGGGAGGATGAAAATATGTTTTCTGCAATATAGTTTCCATGATAAGTCCAAAAACCCTTTTAGGCTGACAGTATGCTACATTATGCGCGAGTTATAGTCAGAGAACATTAAATATAAGTTACATTATTATAACCAGGGAACATAAGAACATTAGATTGGTTCATAATTATCAGTCTCTTAGTATGAAGACACTGATAATTATGACCCATTTGAGCTGTGATTTAGGTATCCCCAGTGTCTTAAAAATGCTAATGTGTTTCCAACTTCATGTTTGTGCAGCCTTCAACTGAAAGCCCTTCAAAAATCTGTTCATCTTATAAATAGAAAGACCACAGGGTTGTCTAATAATGGAAATAATAACTATTTCAGAAAAGATCTTTGAAGGCTGTTCAAAAGTAATATCTAACATAATTGTAAACAATGTGGGATAAATGTGAGCATCATGGGATTATTTCCCAGCATTCTCACGTGGAGAGCCAGAGATAATTGCGTAATATTGTTTTTAAAGTCCCTGATGAAATGAAGCATGAACACTAATGAACGCAGACTTTGTGTTGATCCGTTCAGACTGCAACAGGCTTCGCAAAAGGAGATGCAACAAGTTTATTTTGCACAAACACTAACACCAAGTTTCCAAATAAATCTTGTTTTCTGGATTCTTCGGCACAATTTTTTTTTCACTGTTTTGGTTGTGGATGTGGCCTGGATCTTTAAAGACCCCAAACTGTCAGCTGAATGAAGTTAGGGGGCCACCGGGGTGGTGAGGTAGCACGTTTACCATGGAAACAAGTCCATTTGAGTCACATGGGCTCATACTAATGAGTATTCTGTCTGTCTCTTACCAGACTGAGCAGTTTGTTGCTCACTTTTGGCCTATGTTATTGACAACATGAGTCTAACGGGGATCACTCCGTCTCCTAACGGGACGGCATCATTCAAGACAGACGACACAGAAACACAAGCCACTCTCTATGGTGAGAAAAAGTGTCATTTTGACTTATCATTTACTTACAAAACATTAAGGTGCTTGTGCTATCTGTTTCAAAATGAATGTAGAATGTGGCTTAAATGAGATTAAATAATAGCCTGTGCTCTTATGCACAATTTGATCCAAAAATCAAAACAGGATTGTCACTTTGTTTACACAGAAGTGAAGATGTTTAACATCACCCTGTCTGCTGTAGCTCTGTTCATCCTGGCTGTGGCAGGAATCATCAGCTGTATCTCGTACCTGAGACACAGGAGGTGAGCATAAAAAAAGTATTATAATGCATTATAATCAGTGGTGTAGTCCTTGCTATACGCACGTATACTCAGTATGCTTACTTTTTTCCACGAGCTGTTTGGATATTACCACTTCTGAGGATCAATAATTGCGTATACCCTCGGTATACTCACTTATTTTTCTGATTAAACTTCCCTAATTTTAGTGTATTATTTTAAATTCTTACTTAAAAATGTATACGTGTGTAAATGTAAATGTGTGTAAAAAATTTCTGTTTACCCCAAAATTATCTGTTCATGATCTAAAATGAAAATCCTAAAATTGCCCCTGTACAACAATATTTCACATTCGTCTTAATCGTGCCTACCGCTACAGGGAACGACACTACAGTATATATATATATATATATATATATATATATATATATATATATATATATATATATATATATATATATAAATAAAACACTAAAAAGGATGAGGCAAAGACTACTCATAAATCACATAATATGTGATTTAAAAGGGTTACTACTAGTATATAATAGTGACAACAGAAGACAGACTCCTAATAGTTTGGTTTAAAACAAGCATGCACGAATGTGACAATCAAAAATAATGGCTCATTGATGTTAAAAGGAACCCAATAAATGTAAAGTAATAAGCCAGTAAAGAAAGTAAGTAAAAGGCTGTCTTTCCATGTATGCACAGGCCCTATTGAGTTAAACTTAAATAAAAGTTAACTAAATTGTTGTAACTATCTTGATTGACTCTTTTTTTTTTTCAATATTAAAATAATTATATTAGCTACATACTGTATACATACAGCCAATTGCCAAGGCTAGCTCATATATATAATAAATAGATAATGAATTCTTTGCCTACTTTCATTTAAAATTTGGGTTGGGTGTAATAGTATACCATCTTTTTTTAGGACAACACCACTGATTATAATGTATGAATGATGTCAATGAATCTCAGAAAAACATATTTTCCAAGATGTGAACTTCTGTTTTAATTAAAAGTGTTTATATGTTTTGAAACTCTAAATAAACTTTTAAAATGTGTTTTTGTTCTGTACAAATATTGCATTTTCCCAAGAAACTGCGCATTCATTTTGCAATATTATTATGTTCCTTCTAGAAAGTTTGTTTCGATCTCAAAAGCACTGCATTCCTCTAAGAAACTGGAGGTTTGCTTGCAAACCTTTTATATTTTCTCCAAAAAGAATTGCATTCCACCAAAAATATTCAACAATTTTGCATTTCAACTTGATTCCAACTCGATTGCATTCCAATTTTTGCTTTTGCTTATTTCTTTCTAGCAAGAGGTTTGTTTCCACTAAGAAAGCAACAAAACAATGTATTCCCCAAAGAAAGTTCGTGTTCCCAGAGGAAAGTTTGCAGTCTTTCCGAAAAGTAATGATTCCTGAACAAAGTTTGCTAGCATTGCCAGCTAGTATTTTATTGTTTTCTTCAATTAAATTAGTTTCCCCTAAAGAAAAATCGCTCTATTCTCTAACATATTGTGTTCCTCAAGATAATCAAAAATTGCTTATTGTTTGTATTTACTTTACCCAAAGAAACTGTGCTCCATTAACAAAAAAACTGCTTTCTCTCAAGAAATAAGGCTTTCTCTCCTTAAACGTATTATGTTCAGCATGTTTAGCTTTATTCCCATTAATAAAACATTTAAATTCCCCCACAAATTGTATTCTCTCACAAATGTACCGGCAGCTAGCTCTCTGCAACTCTCACAAGGTCACCCACTGAAGCAGGATTGAGCCTGGTCAGTATCTGGATGTGGGACCACATGGGAAAGCTAGGTTGTTGCCGGAAGTGATGTTAGTGAGGCCAGCAGGGGGCGCTCAAACTGCGGTCTGTGTATGTCCTAACGCCCCAGTATAGTGAAGGGGAGTCTATACTGCTCAGTGAGTGCTGTCTTTCAGATGAGCCTTTAAAAACTGAAGTCCTGGTCATTAAAAATCCCGGGATGTCCTTCGAAAAAGAGTAAGGGTTTTATCCCCGGCATCCTGGCCAAATTTGACCACTGGCGTCTGTCCATCATGGCCTCCTAACCATCCCCATATCTGTCTCCTCTCCACCAATGTGTGGTCTGGTGCAATATGGAGGTGGATGCTGCACACTGGTGGTGGATGAGGAAATTTCTCCAAAAATGTGTAGAATGCTTTGAGTGTCCAGAAAAGTGCTTTATAAATGTAAGGAAGTATTATCAGAGATGGGAAATAATGAAGTACAAATACTTCGTTACTGTACTTTTTCTAGTATCAGTACTTTACTCCTCTATTTTTTTTAGACAACTTTCTACTTCTTACATTTTTAAATCGGTCTCGTTACTTAATTTAATGTGTTTTGAGGCTTCTACATTATTTCTTGTCGTTGCGCAATTTGAATGTCTTTTTGATCCAGTCAATTTATTTGTCATTGCGCACCTGCGTGCGGCAGTTCACGGATTTTTCCAATCTCTGATCATGCGCCGTAAGTGGGCTTGTTTATTCAGCTTACTATGGAAACGGCCACAATGGTAAACGTGCATAAGAGACAGAGTGAGTCAGCGATAAACGTGACCGATGTCATGTTTATACCCGGTATTAAGATGCGTTTTGGTTGATCGGATCACAGGTAAAACAAGAGACACATTACTGTTCAAATCTGGCATTTAAATGGGGTTAAAGTCTTTTGTCCACTTCTGACTATGCTGTACTGTTCATCTGATCTTTCAATCTAATACCACAAAAAAAAAAAAAAAAAAAAAAAAGTTAATTATGTGGTTTTTTTATCGACGTTTGTTCAGTTACTACTAAAGCAATTAAATACTTTAGGAATGCCTTTTGCGCCGAGATTTATTTCCTTCTAGTGCAGAATTCATACTGTTTTATAGTTTTAACATGTATATACACTGTTGTCTTTATTAATTTATTAGAACATAAATAGATATTTTAGAACATCAAAGTATTTATACTGGGTGATTTATGAATAAAAAAGCAATATCTGGAATTTATCACGTAAACAACAAAAAGATGTTGCAAAAACATATAACAGCATTAAATCACTTTATGACAGATCACCAGGAAACCACACAAAGTATTGAAAACCATGGGTATGTAAACCTAAATGTTATTTTAATAGTTTCAGCTAAATTTGTGTGTCGTGAACTATATGTAAAATATCTTACTCGGGACAATACTAAATAAAAAAATAGCATGCATTTTGAATTATCTCTCTTATTTTATTCAAATTAGTTCCTATTTTACTAATTCTTCAAGGGGTGTGTAAACCTTTGAGCACAACTGTACATGATGTACAGTGTAGTTACCACCGTGAAACTAAAACATTCATTCATTCATTTTCTTTTCGGCTTAGTCCCTTTATTAATCTGGGGTCACCACAGCGGAACGAATCGCCAACTTATCTATATGTTTTACGCAGCGGATGCCCTTCCAGCTGCAACCCATCACTGGGAATGAAACTAAAACAGGTAGTAATAATTAATACTTTTTACCTAAGTACATATTTCAGGCTGTACTTTTTTTACTCGAGTACAAAAGTGTAGTCAGTACTTCAACGATTACCAGAGACATTTTAAACATGAGTATCTGTACTTCTACTTGAGTAAAGGATGTGTGTACTTTTGCCATCTCTGATTATTATTATTAATAAATTGCATAAAATAACTTGTGTCTATCACAGGAAGTATATGAGGGCCCGTGTCTATGAGAGCGCTGTGTCCTGTGAGCTTCCCGAGGAGCCAGTGGACGTTACTTCTGCAGTGAAAACCGACCGTTTCCACAACCCACTCGCCCTTTTCAGGAGATCGGAGGGCCCGAAAGACAACTCACGGATCCACTACATATACACCAACCCTCTGCCTGTGGGACACGAGGAAGACAGAACCCCTCCTCATACGGTTTCTACACACACTCCTCTCACACTGCAGGACTACGCCAGTGACCCCAACAGCGGCATCATCCTGGCTCCACCCATTTTTTACATGCAGCTCTAGAAAGTCCAGCAAAGTTTGTATTCAGGGAACAATGTTGTCCCAAACTCCTATTATACTCTTTCTAACGTGGAAAACAAAAAAGACGTTTAGCAGAATGTTCACGCTGCCCTTTTTTTGTGAATGGTGACCAAAAAAGCACCATAAACACAATTAATTTGTCATTCACTGTATTAATCCTCACACATACAGTAGTTGGATTATAGAAGCTTGTTATTGGTTCAGCTTACTTGATGCTCTAAGTTCAGACATTCTTCATAATTTGTTCACAGCTTGAGGAGAGTCAAGGTCTTAAACACTGAGATTTATGAAGTTATAGTAAAGTAAATGAGTCTCTGGCATGAGAAAAAGTGAAAGCCTGTACGTCTTTTCTCACACAGCTTTTATTTAGCGCATAAAACAGCTGAGAGCATGCTTTACAAAAGAAGCAGAAAGTGAAATATGCACCAGAAAAGTAGACTGAGAGAGAACGAAGGGGAGGGGGGAAATCACTGGTGATTCTCATGATGATGTCAAAAATAATCTGTAAATAATGTTTTTAGACAATTGGCTGAGTTTCCCGGATCAGCCAATCAAGAGCCTCCTTCCGGCCTTGCCGCTCTAGCTCCGCCCCAATGGTCTCCCGGCATTTCCTGTGGTAGTCATTCACCCAATCACGCTGCAGGACGACAAGTTTGCGTTATTACAGCAACCCTCGTGTTAATGGAAGCCATTTTATACATGTTTAAAGTAATTATGTCATAAATTATCTTAGTCAAAAGCTCAAACTATGTTAGGATTTTTACAGATATGCTAGGATATTCTTATTGTGTCCATGACAGAATTTTTTTTCATCAGCTTAGTATGTTTGTAGACATTTATTTTAAGTTTATTTACACTGCTCACACATTTATTTTGCACTTATTAGTTTCTCCACAATGTGGTAAAACAGAGCCAGACTATAATTACACAGTGGAAAAATAAAAGGAAGCAATGGAACTACAAAGTACAACAATTGTTGTATTCACAAAAGCTATATATATGTTCACTTTTATACCTCAAGATTTAGGCATGCCGAATTATTATTAGATTTTTTAAATAAACACTTGTAACTAAACAATAATTGTGAGTTGTTGTTTTTACAACGGAAAAGTATTCATGGCGCTTTACTTTTCCACATGTTTTTATGTTACAGCCTTATTCCAAAATGGATTAAATTCATTAATTTCCTCAAAATTCTACACACAACACTCCATAATGACAATGTGAATTTTTTTTAATTGTTGGAAATTTATTAAAAATAAAAACCTGAAAAATCACATGTACAGAAGTATTCACAGCCTTTGCTCAATACTTTGTTGATGCATTTTTGGCAGCAATAACAGCCTCAAGTCTTTTAGAATATGATGCCACAAGTTTGGCACACTGGTCTTTGGGAATTTTTTCTAACCCTAACCCTAACCTCTTTGCAGTACGTCTCAAGCTTTATCATGTTGGATGGGAAGCAATGGTATACAGTCATTTTCAGATCTCTGGAGATGTTCAATATGATTTATGTCTGGGCTCTGGCTGGGCCACTCAAGGACATTCACTGAGTTGTTATGAAGCCACTCCATTGATATTTTGGCAGTGTGCTTTGGGTCATTGTCCTGCTGGAAGATGAACCGTCGTCCCAGTCTGAGGTCCAGAGCACTCTGAAGCAGGTTTTCATTCAGGATGTCTCTGTACATTGCTGCATTCATCTTTCCCTCTATCCTGACTAGTCTTCAAGTTCCTGCTGCTAAAAAGCATCCTCACAGCATGATGCTGCCACCCCCATGCTTCACTGTAGGGATGGTATTAGCCTGGTGATGAGCAGTGCCTGGTTTTCTCCAAACGTAACACCTGGCATTCATTCCAAAGAGTTCAATTTGTCTCATCAGACCAGAGAGTTTTGTTTCTTATGGGCTGAGAGTCCTTCAGATGCCTTTTGGCAAATTCCAGGGGGGGAGTGGCCTGATTGGTGGATTGCTGCACAGATGGTTGTCCTTCTGTAAGGTTCTCCTTTCCACAGAAGAACGCTGCAGCTCAGACAGAGTGACCATCAGGTTATTGATCACCTCCCTGACTAAGGCCCTTTCTCCCCGATCATTCAGCTTAGATGGCCGGCCAGCTCTAGGAAGAGTTTAGGTTGTTCCAAACATCTTCCACTTACGGATGATGGAGGCCACTGTGCTCATTAGAACTTTCAGAGCAGCAGAAATTTTTCTATAACCTTCCCCAGCCTTGTGCCTCAAGACAATCCAGTCTTGGAAGTCTACAGACAATTCCTTTGTCTTCATGCT